>NC_142040.1:71061701-71211701 GCF_982192425.1 Myodes glareolus
ACTCCTTTCTACTCAACAATTCGGCTCCGCCTTTCCTCAGGGTAACTTCTTTGTTCCCCTATGATGGAGCTCAAGAGCTCCAACTTCAGGGATATATAAGTTGCAGCCAACTGTGTGTGCTCCATTGAAGCTGTCTCCTTCCACTCCAAAATTATGTGTTTTCTGGCCCAAGAGAATTTATCATCTCCTTTGAACACAACGCTCTGGCCCTTTCAAACACGTGCGTGTGTGTGTCCGGCAGTTTCTTCTCTCAAAAGTTGGAAGAGCTTCCTCCGCTGCCATTTGTTATCCTCCAAATAGCCATCCGGAAAGCACACGGCATGTCGCGCGCGTGCCCCTTCTCTACGCTTCTAACCAAGTTTCTCCCTTTACGAGACGGCACCGTGTCTACGGCAATGCCTTTTACAACCGCAACACCAGTGACTCCACCTTCCGTTTGGGGGTCCGCGGGCCGGCTCCCCAGGTGAGCTGATGCATGCGGCCCCACCCGGCTCGGAAGGGCCACCCCACCTTTGGGCTGAGGCCTCCACGACCTCTCCCGCGCCCAGAGGGTGGGTGTGCACACGGAACCCACAAAGGCACCTCGGAACCGGAGATTCTCGACCTTTCGGGCCAGCACATGGCTGAACCGCTCCCACGCCAGCGCAGGCGCAGAAGAGCGCTCCGGCCGCCTCCCTACATCCCGCTGCCTGGCGTTGCGGGCCCGTTACCTTGAGGGCCTCAAGCCCCATGAGACGGGACTTGCGGTCCTGATCCTTGATGATGAGGAAGGGGCGCCCATACTCATCGAAGGCGAGGGTCCCCACGGACGCCATGGTGGGCGAACTAGAACAGGCGCTTCCCAACAACCGGCAAGGGACCACTCCGGAACAGAGAAGGCACCTTGCTTTCGCGAGAGGACGCAAAATCTCGCGCGCGTGCGCAGTACAGACCGTGCGCGATTTTCTTTTCAAGTGTGACTTTTTTAACGCCACAGAGTACTTTCTGGAATCCGCCGCTCTTGGAAACTTCTATCATCCAGGAAGCTAGGGGGATGATTCCAAAACTAGGAAGACAGCTTCTAGAACCCAAATACTAATACTAGACCCAATTCAGTCACTTATTTAAGGTTTTGATTTGTGAGACTTTTTTGAAGACAGAGTCGGAGCGCGGAGCTAATTTCCTTAAGACATTTTCTCCGTTCTTCCCACCCCGGCTCTGGAAAGATGGTAGGTCCCACTTCCGGTCTCCCCGGAAGTTTCGCGATGGAGCGAGGAGGTGAGGTTTGGCTGGCATGGCGGCGGGTTCCACGCTTGGCTGCGGTGCAGGAGGGCTTGGGTGTGGGTGCACGGCTGTCAGCCGGTGTAGCCGCGGGCGCGCGTGGGTGCCGCGCTCTCCGCCTGCACCATCCTCCACGCCCCTGTGGGTCTTCTCTTACCTGGGTCGCGGTGCTTGCTGGGAACTGGTTTCCCGCTTCTGTGCACACACGAATTATGCCTAAGTCCGATCTGTGACTCGGCTGCTGAAATCAAAGCCCTGTCGTGGACTAGCTGCTGCTTGGGTGACTGAGTCTGCGGTTTTATTTTCTTGTCTGCAAAATGGCAGTAATAATATTGCCTACTTGACAGGGTTGCTGGAAGTGTTCAGGGAGAACAGTGCCTGGTCTCTCGTTGTATTTGTTCTTAACGCCCCACGTTGCACAAATCCTGTGACTTGCCCAGGGGTGCTAGGTGGAGACCATGTAGCACGGTCTTGGGCTCAGAGTCTCTTAATCCCAGCGTTTTGGTGCTAGAAAGATACCGTAACGCTAATTGTACTGTCCATCGGCCCGAAATCACGATCCGTTTTATAAACTTGGATTTATTACTAATTTCCACTCTCTCTAACCGTACTGTCCCTACTGTATTATCAGGTTTTATTACGTACTCAAAATTAGAATGCATGTAGCCGCACAGACCTGAAAGCCAGCCTGCTGTCATGTTAATCTTGCCTAATGCCTTAGCCCCGTCTTTTAGAGTCAGTGATGGTCCCAGTGTCGGTTGTATTTTATAGTAGCCTTATTTCCCTTTAATTTTGATGAGTTGTTGTTTTAAAAAATTCAACTGGTGGATTCTGCAAATCCATTTTGCTGTTGATTTTACCTTATTTTCTGTCAGAATGCTGTCTGGGATGACAATTAGTATCAGCAGGGTATGTATAGCAAAGGACACAGATGACCTTAGGTCGGTATAAGAAAGATTCTTTTTTTAAAGAAAAACATGCAAAATAAGGTTTCATTATGACATTTTCATATATCTAATTATGTCACTGCACCTTGCTTTAAGAACCGCTCACTGTCCCTTTTTCCATTCTTCCCACTTGCTGATCCTCGTTGTTCCCCAAATAGTTATTTATCACATATATACATATATCATTAAATCTAGAGTCCACATGGCAGTATTTTGTCTTTTTTGTTGCCCCATTTCCTTCCTCTCCCTCCTCAAGGTTTTACATCAGAGGGAAAACATTAGATGTTTGCCTTTCTGAGTCATTTTTATTTTACAACTGAATAAAACTCCATTGTGTGTATATATCCAACTCCAGCCATTCATCTGCCGGTGGCCATCAAGGCTGGTTTCTCGAAAGACTTCAAGGGTGTCTTTGCTGCCAAGCCCGACAACTGGTGCTGGATCTCCATCCCATGTGGTGAAGGAGAGAGCGGATGACCACTTGTATTCAGAGACTTGCCTTCCTGTAGGTTCCTACTCTGTCCTACCTCCATGCCTCAGGCACAATGCTTGCTGCTTTTATCCTCAGTTCAGATTTTCTATTTATATTTTCCCTCCCTTGTCCCTTTGTTCAGTATAACATTCTTACATCCTTTGCTTGCCTCAGTTGGTCCCAGCTGGGAGACCCTGGAGACCAGGCCCTTGTTACTGTATACATTGCTGTTTTTATGAAAGGGTACATGTATATATAGGTGAGGTAGAATTTGGGCCACCTGATAATTATTATTAAAATAATTATTTTATATGTAATAATTAATATTTAAGTATTATATTTAATAATAATATTTAATTATTGCCCAAATTAGTAAATAGTATGGTCTATCTATATGGTAGAGTTACATTTAGCTTTAAAAAGCAATCAAGTACTGAAAAGGAATAGCATGGATGACTCTAGAGCACATCATTTTAAATGCCAGAAGTTGATTAGAAGGCCACATACTACACATATGTGTGGGTGCAGAATTCCACATGTGTACCCACATAGGCCAAAGTTTGACTCAAGGTATTTCTGTTGTACTCCTCTTCTTCTTCTTCTTCTTCCTCCTCCTCCTCCTCCTCGTTCTTCTTCTTCTTGGGATCTGTCTCCACCTTCCAGTGCTGTGGTTGTGCCTGGCTTTTGCATGGGTGCTGGGAATCTGAATGTAGGTCTTCATGTTTGAACAAGCAGCACTGTACCCACTGAGCCATCTCCCTGGCCTTTGCAAGACACTTATATAAGTCCAAAGTAGAGGAGATAAAGACTAAAAGTCCTGGCTACTTAGGGCATGTGACAGCATACATCTATACTGAAACCTGTTAAATTGTGCACATTCAATGGGCATACTATTAATTCTGTCCTAGTAAAGTCTGAAAAGCTGGGTTTCTAAGCTGAGTGTGGTGGTGGATGCCTGTAATCCTAGAAGTTGGGAGGCTGAGGCAAGAGTGTTCAAGGCCAGCATGGCAAGACTATCTCAAAAAGAAAAAAACAATGGATCCTCCACTCCTTCAAATGGTAGTCTTCAAGGATGACAATTAATAGTTGCTACACAGTCTTTCGGTTTATACTTTATACGTGTTCATTTAAATGTGGTAATCAGAGAAAGATAGTAGTATTATCAAATACTTTCTTAAGTTTTGAGTTGTGCAGAAACAAAAAACAATGAAAAATTCCCTGGTTAGCAAGCCATACTATAGTAGCAGCTTATCAGATGTTGAACAACTAGCTTAGGTTCTGAGACACCAGATCTGGTCTCAAGTGTGTTTACAGACTGTGCTGTGTTTCATTGGGATGATCCTAGAGGACACTGCATGAAAGCAAGGCAAATGAGTCTTGACTTCTCTCAAATAAGCAAATGTGCAATAATTATAGCATATTTTTCCACACAATGTCAAAGTTATAAGTGTAATTGCTGAAGGTTTCTGTTATCAAACACCTAAAGGTAACTTTATACATCTTGATGGCAGCATCAGCAGCAGACCCCCATAACAGCATCAGCATCAGACTCTCTATCACAGCATCAACAGCAGAACCCCCATCACAGCATCATCAGCATCAGACTCCCCATCACAGCATCAACAGCAGACCCCTCATCACAGCATCAGCAGCAGACCCCCCATCACAGCATCAGCAGCAGACCCCCATCACAGCATCAGCAGCAGACCCCCCATCACAGCATCAGCAGCAGACCCCCCCATCACAGCATCAGACTCCCCATCACAGCATCAGCAGCAGACCCCCCATCACAGCATCAGACACCCCATCACAGCATCAGCAGCAGACCCCCATCACAGCAGCAGACCCCCCCATCACAGCATCAGCAACAGATTCGCACTCCCACCCCCACGATCACAACATCAGCAGTAGAATTACTTCCCTTCCTCATGATCACAGCAGCCTTTCTCCTCACGTTGGCTCTCTACTACAAAAGCAGCTCTAAAACTCATTTTAAGGGGGTGTCAGAAGCAGAGCATAAAGCTATGCTGAACTAAGGAAGCTGCGTGTTGAGAGCTGTACTGAATTGTGACCTGTTGCTGTGTGGCAGCTTTTATTGTGTCCCATGAGTTTTAACTCAACAGAATAGATTGTTACCACTCCGTGGGTGTAGTGTGTAGAATATCAACTCTTTTCCCCAATATATGCATTCTGACTGATGTAGCCTGTGCAAATGTGATTGAAAATCTTGGATCAGAAATTATCTTGCACTAACTAGGTGTGCACACTCTTGTCGAAAAGAAGGGCAAAGGGAGAAAGGAGCTATCAGGATGGAAGAAGGGGTTGGAGTGCTGTGGGGTTAAAATCAAAGCATGTGACTTTTGAAAGCTGGAAAATGCAAAGGAACTGATCTTCAGTCTAAAGGCCTTAGGAGTACTGCAGCCTGTAGCACAAATAATAAAATCCTGGAGTCAGCCATTGGGGTTGAACCCCAAAATCAGAAAAGCAAAGCAGTCACGCCTCTAGAGAAGTGTTACGTCTACCAAGGCTGGGCGACCACAGATTTAACAGACATACTTAACAGACAGCCTCTCTCTCTTTTGTATCTCTCTAGTGCTGGGATTAAGGGAGTATGACTCCCTAGCACTGGAATTAAAGGGGTAGACCACCACCACCTGGATTTGTTTTTGCATTGATTTTTGTAGAGCCCAGAGCGGCCTTGAACCCTAGGATTAAAGGTGTGTGTCACCATTGCCTATCTTCTAGTGGCTTTAGCTTTGCCTCTGGTCTTCAGGCAAGATTTATTTATTAGAACACAAATAATATGTCACTACTGCAGTCTTGTCTATCAGGGACCTCTGAGTGCCAGCCTCAGTGTCCCCTTCAGGGTTCAGAAGAAGACTTACAGCAAACACGGAATTTAGATTTGAGGGTGAAATGAATTCTCCACTACATACTTTTCTGCATCAGTTTCTTTATTCCCACGATGTTGTTGGAGGCTGCTTGTTCCTGGCTGCTCAGCTCCAAAATAATCACACAGAAACCATATTATTTGCAATACTGTTTGGCCAATAGCTTAAGCATATTTCTGGCTAACTCATATCTTAAATTAACCCATCTCCATTAATCTGTGTATCACCACAAGGCTGTGGCTTACTGGGTAAAGTTCTGTCATCTGTCTCTGGCCAGGCCACATGGCTTCTCATTGACTCTGTCTTCTTTCTCCCAGCATTCAGTTTAGTTTTCCCCAACTACCTAAGTTTTGCCTTGTGTAGGCCTAAGACAGTTTCTTTGTTAACCAATGGTATTCAAGCATACAGAGGAGAATCCCACATCTTTGGAATTCCCAGAGAATGGGGGTGGTGGTGGTTCAATACACCAGTATATGGGAAAGAAAGAATTGTGCCCAATAATCCATACTCTGCTGAATTTTGTACAAGGGAGAGTGCTTATGGCTTCACAAGAGGTCCACTGTCAATATGCAAAAGAAGGTAGACCAGCACCTTGTGAACTGGCTTTCTCTCCACCAGAACGCATTCGTTCTGGTGGGTCAGCCTTCTGTCTTATCAGCTGAGATCTCACTGCATGATTCCTGTGGACCGAACCACTTGTCAGCCCACTGCAGACGTCTGACCTCCATTGGATGGTGAGAAATAGGCTGTGGTCCCTTCTTACAGCAGCTTGAAGTAAACCCTGCAGGCCTTTTGAATGACTTTCTGATAGCTGGAACCAGCCATATATGAATGGCAAGCATCTGCTGTCCCTCCTCTGACTGTTTCCTGCTTCCTGTGGATTCATGCATTGTCAGTCTTACCCACAGCAGTGATCTGTTTGCTATGGGATTCCACACTGTTCCCGTAATGTGTAAATAGTTGACACTGGGTGTCCCTGCTTCCTGTGTGCCTGAGCCTCAGGAGTGCCTTACCTGCACCTGCTCAGTCACTCTCCAGCTGTTCTCAGGTGAGGAGGTGGAAGGTCATCAGGAAGACTGAGGTCACATGGTTACACTCACAGAACTGGCACCTTGTCTGGCTTTTAACTGTGCTTTGCTTGTCCTTAATCAACTTCCCCTCCCTTTAGTTTTGCGTCCCACAAGGTTGCATTTTAAAGTGCAGCTCAGGACAAGGAATAGTACAGTGACATTCTCTGCAGTCAGAGTAGAGCTTGTCGTTTTTCTTCTGTGCTGAGAGTATTGAAATGACCCCCCTGCCACGTGCTTTTACATTTTTTTATTACCATATTTATTAAACACTTTGGCAAAATCTGATTTTCATCTCTGGTCGCCTCAAATTTGTAGCTGTACAACTAGATTGTAGATGCTAGCACGGTTTTGGTGTGTAATGCCTTCAGCGTATTTTAAATGGGCAATAACTGGACATTTTAATGCTTGTTTTTCCTTGAAGCTTTCTTTGTTTAGACTATACAAATGTGAAGTTTATGATTAAAACATGCAATAATGGATTTTGAGATAACATTAATTACTAGACTCCTAGATACATAAATCAGTACAACGGAAAGAAAAGATTTTAATCTTTCATTAGTATTGAAGAATTTTCCCCTAATCTCTTTAATTTTACTGGTGGGGTTTTGAAGTCATTGCGGAGTTTTATCTTGTAAATTAGATTATACCCGGTGAATGTATCCTTTAAAGAGATGAGTTAGACTGGAGAGGCTGCTCTGTGGTTGCACTTGTTGCTCTTGCGGAGGACCCAAGCTCGCTTCCCATCACCCGTGCCAGGCAGCCACAACCACCTGTAACTGCAGCTTCAGGGACTGACATCTCTTCTGACCTCTGCGGGCATCTGCACAGGCTCATGCACACACACACACGCATGTGCGCATGCACGTCCACACACATGTACACAAGTAAACATAAACAAGAAATGTGTGTCAGAAGAGTTGTTGGGAAGATGAAGCCTTGCCTTTCTAATGTATGCTCTGTGTTTCTGCTTCCTTTCAACAACGGCTCGTACCTAGAAACGCCTGAGGAAGAAAGGCAGTCTGGCCATCATGTTCTGCCTACCAACTTGGAATCCGACAGTTTGAAGAAGAGCAATTGGGGGTTCTTGTTTACTGGGATCATTGGTGGGGCACTGGTGACAGTGTACGCTGTGGCCACCCCATTTATCACACCGGCCCTGCGGAAAGTTTGCTTGCCGTTTGTGCCTGCCACTTCAAAGCAGATTGAAAATGTCGTGAAGATGTTGCAGCACAGAAGAGGCTCTCTGGTTGACATCGGCAGTGGCGACGGACGCATTGTGAGTCACGTAAAAGCTTCTACAGGGTTGGAGCCACCACTGTTGGGATTTCTGCTTTATGTTTCTTAGGAGGCTTCTGCAAAGATTTGCCAAATGCGACGGTTTGAAAAGTGTGTGTTTCATTTTGTGTTTGGCTAAACTGTTGGACCACCAGCATGTGTTTAGAGTTCCTTTTTCTCTGATTGATTTTTTTTTTCTTCTGGAGGAAAGTACTCTGTAAACATGCCAGATAGAAAGAATCAGTTAATTGCTAATTACCGAATGTCTATTAGAATTTTTAGTCCAGTAAATGTGGCATGATTACAAGAAACATGTGGAGTTGGGGAGTTGAATCACCTTTACTCTTTTGCAGTTTAGATGCTTGCTTTATGTTTCTCTGTAGCGATACATGAGTCAGTAATGATTCCCAGGAGCCGATAGAAAGTTAAAAATAAGAAAGGCCATTGGTGAAACCCAGCTTGACTAAAGATAGGAATTCAGGGTAGGCATAGTTACATGTAGCTAAAATCCCAGTATTTGGGAGGTGGAGGCAGAAAAATCAGGGCTTCAAGGCTAGCCTCTGCTAGGTACAGAATTTGGGCTACATGAGACCTTGCCAAGAAAAAAAAAAATCAAATTTTTAGTGACTGTAACATGTTGTGCGATCCTAGCCTGAATCTCTGAGTAAAGAAAAAGTCACTGGCTGGCAGGTAAGTGATCCTTAGCGAGGAAGGCGGCCACATCCCTAGGCCTTGTCCTTAGGTGACAGGAGTGGAGTGAGCATGGGGTGTGTCCTGGCATCATGTGGGGTGCAGACTGGCAGGGCTGCACTATGGTCGCTTGTCCTCTGGACCCTGGCTTTGTGATTGAGGCCTGCCTGCAGTCACACTAGAGACACTGAAAAGTGACTCAGGCTCTCTAGACATTTCTTACAGTGTGGCAAAATATTACAAACCATAATCGTAATCATTTTTATTCTGTGATGTGAAGTCATTCCCGTTGTTGGGTTGTCACCATTGCCCACCGCTGAGTGCTATCATCTGCCGGGGAGGGCCTGGGAGCTCCTCTCCCCCTTCCACCACTGCCCACCGCTGAGTGCTATCATCTGCCGGGGAGGGCCTGGGAGCTGCTCTCCCTCTTCCACCACTGCCCACTGCTGAGTGCTGTCATCTACCAGGGATGGGCCTGGGAGCTCCTCTCCCCCTTCCACCACTGCCCACCGCTGAGTGCTGTCATCTGCCGGGGAGGGCCTGGGAACTCCTCTCCCCTTCCAAGCTAGGCTGACTGGCTTATCTCGTACAGGTCCCATGCAGGCGACCACAGCTGCCGTGAGTTCCTGGGTGCTGCAGCTTTTGGACAGGTCATTTCATTGGGCATTATCCATGATCCGCTTTCACTTTCCCGTCCACTCTGCCAGCCACTGCTGGAGAGAGGTGCACATTTTCAGCCATGGTTTTCTACCGCTAGGGATAGCTGCGCCAGAACCAGGGATGCATTTGTCTAACACAAGCCTGAGTATCCTCTGATACTCAAGGCAAGATCTTTGACAAAACATAGAAAACTTTGGGTTAGTCGGGTCTTGTCCATGAACTGTAGAACTTTAGATATAACATTTTTACATGGGATCTTCATCGAAAGAAGTTGTAGTCTTTTTAAATATTATAAATTTTAAATTTTAATTAAAATTTCATTGTGAAATTTTGTCTGTGTACATAATGCACTTTGAGCCTGCTCATTCCCCTTCTATCTCTTAGGTCCTGTTTTAGTTACTTTTCTATTGTTGTAGTAAGACATTATAACCAAGGCAATTTATAGAAGAAAGAGTGTTTGGGTTGGAGTCCATCACCATCACGGCTGCAGGCAGGGTGCAGGAATAATAGCTGAGAGCTCCTCTCTGACCTGTAGGCAAAAGACAGAAAGCCAGCTAGGAATGGCATGGGCTTTTGAGACCTCAGAGCCCACTCCCAGTGACATATCTCCTTGAACAAAGCCTCTCTTTTTTGTTCTTTTGAGACAGGGTTTCTCTGTGTAGCCTGACTGTCTTGGAACCCTCTCTGTAGATCTGTAGATCTCGAACTCAGAGATCTGCCTTCCAAGTGCTGGCATGTGTCACCACTGTTGGCAAGGTTACTGGTACCAGTCCTTCTCAAACAGTTTCACCAACTGGGGACCAAGTATTCAACTATATGAGCTTATGGGACCATTCTCATTAAAACTACTGATTTCCCCTCTCCCCGATCCCTTCCTCTTTCCTAATAGCTCTGAAGAAGTACCTTTTGCCTGGCAGTGGTGGCGCATACCCCTAATTCCAGCAGAATTTGGAATTCTCAGGAGGCAGAGGCGAATCTCTGAGTTTGAGGTCTGCCTGGTCTACAAGAACTAGTTCCAGGACAGGCTCTAAAAAAACTACAGCAAACGTAGTTTTTCTGTCTCAAGCCCCCGCCCCCCCCCCCCAAAAAAAGAAAAAGAAGTACATTTTAGTGGAATATTTTAGGGCTATAAACCCTAGTAGGGAACTCTTATGCAAGATGACAATTTTCTTTTGCTTGCCCCCACTCTGTCCAGGTGATTGCAGCTGCAAAGGAAGGATTCCCAGCTGTCGGCTATGAGCTGAACCCTTGGCTGGTCTGGTACTCCAGGTACCGTGCCTGGAGAGAAGGGGTGCACGGCTCTGCCACGTTTTACATCTCAGATCTGTGGAAGGTGTGTAACGCAAGAGTGGTGCTGGAGGAGCTAATGGACCTTCTTTATTCATGTTAGTGCGCGGCTCTGCCACGTTTTGCATGTGAGATCTGTGGAAGGTGCGGAACGTGGGGGATGGTGCTAGCAAATCTCACAGGCCTTCTCTAGTCATTAGTGTGATGGATGAGAAAGTGGGTTGAAAAAAAAAAGTCCAAAGGAATATTTTGGTGTAACAAAGTGTAAATGCATTTATAACCTGATAGATTTATAGGAGGCTGTACTTTAGTATAGAAGCTTCAAGTTTTTATAAAAGTCATATGAATGCTAAGAATTTATTGACTAAATTAAAGCATTTTCATTTCTTTTTGTGAAATAATGAGATATTTCATTTCACTTGGAAATCAGATTCTTCTTGATAAATCTGTGACTTTTCTGTGTGTGTGCTCGCGTGTTAAGAGGGAGACAGAGATGGATGAGAGAAGGGAGAGTGTGGCCCGTGCTGTGGGACTGTGGTGCTGTGGTGCTGTGGGGCTGTGCTGGCCCCTTGTAATCATAAAGGAAAAACATTCTAAATATGTTTGTACTCTTTATTTTTATATATTTTTAAATTTATTTTTATTCTTTTCTCATTTATTACATCCTGATTGCAGCCCCCCCCTTCACCCCCCTCTTCCCTCTCTCTCAGATCCTTCCTCCCTCCATCTCCCCTCAGAAAAGAGCAGGCCTCCTAGGAACATCAGCCAAACATGGCATCATACGCTGCTCTGAGACCAGGCACATACTATCAAATCAAGGCTGGATGAGGCGCCCAGTAGGAGGAAAGGGGTCCCATAAGTAGACAAAAGAGTCAGGTACTGCCTACGCTCCTGCTGTTAGGAGTCCCACAAGAACACCAGGCTACTCAGCCATAACATATGTCCAGAGGACCTAGGTCAGACCTTACAGGCTCCCTGCTTGCTGAGAGCCCCCATGAGTCAGCTGTGGGCTGTGTTCTCGTGTTGTCCTTGTCCCCCTTGGTTCCTCTGATCCTTCCCTCCCTTCTGCAGGACTCCCCGAGCTTGGCCTAAGGTTTGACGGTGAGTCTCTGCATCTGCTCCCGTCACTTGCTGGATGAAGCCTGGTCTCTTTGTTGAGGAGTCTGCTAGGCTGAGGTCCTAGAACACTCTGCAGGCAGTGGAAGCTGTAGGTTTGTAGCTGGGTTGGGGTCCCAATTCCTCCACGTGAGGCCTTGTTTGGTTACAGAAGCTGGCCGGCTGGTTCAGGCTCCATGTCCCTCACTACCAGGGGTCTTTGCTAGGGTCACTCTTTTAGTGTCCTTTGTATTAGGTATTACACCGCCCCTGAAATGGGCGTGATTCCCTTTACTTCACAGTTGGCACCCACTTACAAGTGAGTACATGCCATGTTTGTCTTTCTGGGTCTGGTTACCTCACTCCGGAGGATTTTTCAAGTTCCAGCCATTTGCCTGCAAATTTCATGATATCTTTTTTTTTCTACTGAGTAATATTCCATTGTGTAAATGCATCACATTTTCCTTATCCATTCTTCAGTTGAGGGACATCTAGGTTGTTTCCAGGTTCAGGCTAGTATAAAGCTGCTATGAACATAGTTGAGCAAGTGCCCTTGTGGTAGGATGGAACATCCTTTGGGTATATGCCCAGGAGTGGTATAGCTGAGTCTTGAGGTAGATTAATTCCCAATTTTCTGAGAAACTGCCATATTGATTTCCAAAGTGGCTGAACAAGTTTGCACTTGCACCCACAGTGGAGGAGGTTCCCCTCTCCGCATCCTCTCCAGCATGAGATGTCATTTGTGCTTTTGCTCTTAGCCATTCTGACAGGTGTGAGGTGGAATTTCAAAGTTGTTTTGATTTTCATTTCCCTGATGGCTAAGGATGTTGAACATTAATTGAAACAACTAAGTTTCTCAGCCATTTGAGTTTCCTCTGTTGAGAATTCTATGTTTAAATCTGTACCCCATTTTTTAATTGGATTATTTTTTTTCTTGATTGCTTCCTTCTTTATTCTTCCTTCTTTCATGTTCTTTCTTTGTTCTTTCTACTGTATACTTTTTTTTCTATAGAATGTATACTCCAGCAAAGTCTTTCAGGCAATATAAGAATTACAATGTGGTTACATTATGTTTTTTAAGTGAATGATTATAATGAATACAAAACAAACAGTAATTGGATTATGTAGTTTGTTGGTGTCTAGTTTATTGACTTCTTTGTTTTTTTTTTTAAAGATTTATTTATTTGTTAAGCATACGATGTACTACTGGCAAGGAAGGTGCCAGGTCTCATTACAGATGGTTGTGAGCCACCACATGGCTGCTGGGAATTGAACTTGGGACCTCTGGAAGAGCAGCCAGCACTCTTCCCTTCTGAGCCATCTCTTCAGCCCCTAGTTTCTTGACTTCTTTATATATTTTGGATATTAGCCGTCCGTCAGATGTGGAGTTGCTGACGATCTTTTCCCATTCTGTGACTGCCTTTTTTTCCTATTGATGCTGTCCTTTGCCTTACAGAAACTTTTTAGTTTCGTGAAGTCCCATTTATTAATTGTTGATTTTAGTGCCCATGTTATTGGTGTTTAAAAAAACCCAAAAAACCAAAAAAGCCCGTGAATCATGTTACGAAGCACTTCACAAAGTGCTTTTCCTTATGTGACAATTCCCGCTGTGGCACTGTCCTCAGCAGCTGATGAAAAAGCACTTGGATTCTGCCCGCATTGTTTTCAGGCTGTGTCTAACTAAACGGTCTCACAGAGTAAATACGACTTTTATTGGGCAATAACAATTCTGACGGGCAAAGCACTTTTACCCTGTTTTTCAACGCTGCAAAAACTATTTTATCGATCTTTCAGTGCAGTGTTTAGGGAAGAGGAAGATCAGGGTCTGAAGACACTGTGTGTGGAGCTGTGGCTCTCAGTGAGCTGGCTGGCGGCAGGCAGAGTCCCTGTGAGGACAGGAGATGGGGCCCAGGATGCATTAGGAGGCTGTCTGGGAGAGTGTGGGAACCTGCCTCCTGGCCTTGTGGGCTCCTTGTGATGCTTGACTTAGGATTAATACTCCGTTGTTCTCCACCTTGTTTAGGTCACCTTTGCACAGTACTCCAATGTCGTCGTTTTTGGTGTGCCCCAGATGGTGAGTATGCACCCCGTCCTCTGTGGCTCTCACGAGGCAGTGATGGCCTCCAAAGCTTTGAGGGAACCCTGGTTTAATGAACTACTAAGGACTTTACAAGTGTAGTTATCAAAGATTCAGCCGCATTTGAAAATTTTAGTTTCAGAGAAAAAGTTCTCAATGCTCCACCAAAGCCTTCCCAATCCCAGGTTGGAAACTGCTTTATGAGGCCCCAGCATTGAGTGAAGTTGGTGATTTTCACGGCTGCTCGCTTACACCCGCTGCTGTCACTTGGGGAAGTTAATGGAATGTTCCCTTTGAATTGACCGTTCTTCAGTTTTTCTGGAGATAATTTTAAGGGTGGATGAGCAGTGACTGGTTTCAGTTTCCTCCCATTCACAGATTTGCTAAAGAGCTGAGTATTGAACTTTAATTATGTACTTTCAAAGTGAGAACGCCACATTATTGTACTGAAAATGGGTGTCTCTAGCCCTTGCAGAGATGCTCACGGTAGGATGCTTCACTGCCATTGCTGGTTTGGAGACCAGACAAATCAATCCCCTTTACTTCGCAAAGTCTGTAATTGTAGTCATAATAGCCTTGGCATGATTGGATGGTTGCTGAATTGGCACTGTATAACTAACAGGGTTTTACATTTAAAATAAAAAGGAAATTTCATTTTTGTTCTTTTGATTTCTTATTTATGCCTTAGATTTTTATTGTTGTTTTTTGAGCTGGAGTATCACTGTGTATGTAGCCCTGGCTGGCTGGCCTGAAAATTGCTGTGTACTCAGGCTGGCTTTCAGCCTGCAGCCTCCGATTCCCAAGAGTCTGGGTTATGGACACGTGCCGCCAGGCCCAGGTCTGCCTGGGACTTTTATACACAGTGTTTAACTGCATGAGAAACTGACCCCCACACTGGAGCTTTCAGTGTAACGGCACATTCTTCTTACAAACCAGAAGTGTCGGTTTTACAAAAGTGACTGTATATCCATAGTATGTCTGCTATGGGACCCGTATTAACTGTGCCTTTGTTCTGAAAGTGAAGGCAGGTGTGAGATCTTGGTCCCTGCTCATTTAAAGCTTGCTCGGGTCTGGCCTGGGCTCACACCTGTACTCCCAGCACTCAGGAGGCCAAGGGAGGAGGGTTATTGTAAGTCTGAGGCCAGCCTGGGTTACAGAATAAGGCCCTGTCTCAATTCTCCCCACCTCACAAATAAAAATAATTTGGGATCATAGACTAGATAGAGAATTTTGATGATGGCTTACTTCTTATGATGTGTGGGCTTTCCTTCTAAGATGTAACCGTTAGCGTTTTGGAGACAAGTAACTTTAATGTAGAAAGTAGACAAGGGTATTTACTGGGAATTCTGTGCTGTCTGGAGAGAGGAAGTTAAGCTGAGAGGTGGGTTCTGAGGTTCTGCTTCCGAGTCCCAGCTGGGGGCAGCAGTGGCCTTTGCAATGCCGAGTGGAGGCTGCTCTGCCGCCAGGCAGGCTTGGTTTGCACTGTTTTGGGCTGTTTCCTCAGGGGCAGTATGGGTCTTGTTATTTTGAAAAACATATTTGCGATTATTGCTTATTCTCCTGAACACAGACAAATCTTAACCAAGGAATCCCAGCATTTCACTGTTTCTAGGGAAAAGAGGAGCAATGGGAATCCACAGAGCATTCTTGTTCCTTAAAAAAGATCCTGCCAGCCCGTGTTCTGCGCACAGTGGGTTGGCGGGAGCTCATTTGGCATCTGTTAAGCTGGAGTGTCACGTGTGGGATCCCCACTTTCAGCCGGCATCAAATTCTGATCAACTGGAAGTAGCGAAGGGCAGGGCAGAACGCTGGCTGGGAAGCTGATAGTTGTGTGGCCCTGGGAAGGTTCCGTACCTGACTGTGTAAGGATGTTATTGAATTGCACACCAATCAGTACTCCTGGCATGGGCTGTTGGCCTTCCAGAACCAACATATCATGAGAAGCATCTCAGGGTAGCTAATGCACAGCGGGCTCCTGGAGAGCCAGGAGGAGCCGCAGGGAATGTGGAGGAGGACAGCCAGCGTTGGAACTCCTCAGCCCTGCTTTTGACACCAACTGGATTATTTCTGATAGCACAGTGCAGTTGTAAGTAGAAGTTAGACCTAACACTTCGATATAAAGTATGTGTCAAGTATGGTGAGGAGTCCCATGTGGACCTGGTGAACACACTACGAAAGTGCCAAATGCTCTATTTAGCATGAATTTATGCACCAAGAGGTGCTTTTCAAAATGTGAAAAGAGCAGGTTAATTTGGTCTTTGTTTAAAACCCTCTGTGAGGCTGCATACGTAGCTCAGGTGGGAAGAGTGTTTGTCTACTGTGCATGAATCCCTGGGTTCGATCCCCAGTACTCCTGAGCCAGATGTGCTGGTGCATGCTGTGGTTCTTGCACTTGGGAGGCAGAGGCACAATATCAGGAGTTCAAGGTCGTCCGTGGCTGTGCAGCCTGTTCGAGGTCAGCCTGGATTACATGAGACCTTGTCTCAAACGAGCACCCCGAAAACCCAAAACATCAAACACTAAACCCTCTGTGACTCCTTGCTAATTTAGGGAAAATGTCCAAATATGCCATAGGACCCAGATTGGCCTGGAGTGGCCCTTACCCGCTTGTTTCTTAGTTCTTTTTTTTTAGTTTTCTGTACAACTCTTCACTTTGTCAGTCCCTGGACGTGGCTATGCTGCTCCTCAGAGCCTGCGCCGTCCATTCTTGTTGACGTCAGACCCACTCCGCACTGGACTTAATGAACACCTGCCCTTTCCTCTGTGAAGCTGTCCTCAGTGGTCCCACGAAGTGGGCCTTAGTGTTCCTTACCTTTTGCTCTGTCGCAGTCAGTAAATACTGTATGCTGTGCACCTCTGTGCCTGCAGGCTTTGCTCATGCAGTAGGTATGGCTGCTGCACAGGATATAGGTCTCTTTATCTCTTAACTACATAAGTGAGCAACAAAACGTGAATGTTGTATGGTACCTTGTCTTTGCTCTAGAGGTGGCGGGACCTGGGAGAATGGAGCCAATGACTGAGGCAGACTAAAGTCGCATGCAATAGCTAACTCTATTCAGAGCCTCAGACAGTTTATGCTTTGAGGGTTAAGAAAGCTCACAGGAGTAAAGTTCTCATGTGCACAAGCTGTCTACAAGCCACATGTGGCAAAAACACATTTTCCATAGAGTCATAGAAAGGATAGTTTAAACGTTTAATTCAGTAACCGCAAGCAATAATGAGTAATCTGAAGTAGACTCCCTCCTACCACTACACCTGGGAGCAGCACACAGCCTGAGAACAATTCCGTGTTTTAAGGGAACTGAGGTCACAAGACCCTTGTCTTGTTTTCTTGGAGTGTTCTCACAAATGCACTCCAAGCTCTTCTCACACGACTCCATTCTTGGACTGCGTTCTGTCAGTGGAAAGATTATATGTTAAATGAGACATCTACAGAGAAGATGCCGTATCCTAGAGGAGAATCCCGTCTGCGTCTGTGGGGTTATCGAGGACAGGGAAGGAGTGGGGCTGGGTCAGTATCCCTGGAAGGATGCCCTCCACGGGTAGTCATTCAGGCTGACGACCTGCAGTTGCACAGCGCAGATTGGTGTGTGCACCTGTTGGCTGGAGAGCACTAAGCAAGTGCAGGTGATGAGGGTGATGTCAGTTTGAAAGGGGTCAGGGAATAGGACCAGCACATGAAGGATGCTGGTCCTTCTAAGGGAAGGAGCTGTTGAGGGTAAGAGGAGAGCATAGAGACTGGTTAGGCGGACAGAGACCACCACTGCATGGAGGTCAGACCCAGACATTAGAGATTGGGAGGCAGTTATGTGCTTCTATTGGGTGTCCAGGTGACAGACTGAGGCGCAGTCTAGTGTAGGTTAGCTGGTGAGAAGGCGTCTAATTCTAGCTGCACTACAGAGAGAAACTCAGCAGTAGTGAGCATCTCCAGCATTGATGAGAGACAGAGGAGTCCAGGCCAGCTGCTTCTTGTCTTCTGCTCCTGGATGTGTGGGTTGTCAGGAGCTTTACAGTCTTGGGTAAGGAAAAGTCTGGAGCTCAGGAGCACTCCCTGACTGCACAACCATGGGCAGGTCCAGGAAGCAGGCAGGTCGCAGGGAGGATCTGCCCAAGGCCTGAGCTTTATCTGGTGAGACATAATCAGCCAAGACTTCGGGAGATCCTCAGTAAGGATGTCACCACCCTGGGAACCAAGTGGAGGAGGAAGGAGGCTGCTGGGTCGTGGGTCAGCACTGTCAGCCACAGGTCTGTCTTATGCCGTTAGCTGATTCAAGGCATGCCTCAAATTCTGAAGATGTGATTAGAATATGATAAGTTTGTGTCACTTTGAAACCCATAATGATATGAATAATTTTGAATTCTATTAGACAGGCATGACACATCACTACTCTTCGTGTGTGATATCAGAACAGATTTGATGCATATTTATGTGTAATTTAGTCAGTTAATTTCTTAGGATTGAAATAGCTTCTTTCAGTTTTAGGTTTATCTTGACTTAGCATATGACAGTCACTCTGAAATAAAAGAAACTATGAGAGAGAAAAGAATAGGAATGTGAATACATTTACAATTATCTTTTTATGAGCAAAATTACCATAAGAAACCTGATATTTTGAAAAATGCATGTTGTCTTATTTTTTGCTTATTTAATTCTTCCCTCAAGGAATAATTTCTCCCCCTCCCCTTTTTTTGTAATTCTTGACTAGCCATTAGAAGAATAGATATCTTTTCTCCTTAATGGAATTTATTCTCCATTATCAATTCTATTGATGCATTAAAATTTTGACTTATACCATCCATATCATGTTTTTTTTTCTAAGTCATTTTTGTAAGATGCTGGTCAAGAATAAAACCTTCACAAGAGCCCTGCTGGTTTCTCTATCTTGCTGTAGTTACTTTTAGAGGGAGTAGTTTTTGCTTAGATCTTCATTTCTAAGTATCATTTTTCACTACAGGGAACTAGGAATCCTTGAGAATAGCTGACCTAGGGTTACAGGAGGGAAGGTACAAAAGATTGGAACATTTTATTGAGCCAAAACATGAGGAAGTACTCAAAATATTTAATGGGAGTATGTCCAAAGGATGGAGCAGCCAGATGCAAGAGGTGCTCTATGGCCAAATTAGTATAGCAAGGCCAACATTGAACTGTGATCCATTGAATGAAATTAGAATATGATATGTATATTTGCAGTAGATAGATGTTGCAGGCAGAGAGGCAGAGGAACACAGGAAGGGAAAGCTCTCCCTTGTAACATAATGCTAACTGTTCTTAAGGCTGTGACCCTTTAATACAATTTCTCATGTGGTGTCTCCCCAACTATAAAACTATTTTTCTTGCTACTTCATTGTTAGGGGCACAAGCACAGAGGTCCTTGTACTCACAGAGAAGCACTGAGAGAACTAGGAATGTTAATCATGCAGGGCGCAGCTTCTCACTGGTGGAGATAAAAATCAAATACCTGCATCCCATCCAGAAAGTTGAGAGTGGATTTTGTTAAGGACCTGGTGACCTTTTTGCTACCTGAGGAGGCAGACCTCACCCGCCTTCTTCTATAGAGGGAGACCTCACCCTAATTCCCCAGAAGACTCTTCCCTCCGTAGACCATTATTCATCTTTAGGGGAGATGTCACAAGTACTCTATGCTATATTGATCAGAGACCACACTAGAATCTAGGCCTTTAGCTTTAGAACCCATTCTTATGGTCATATGTAACTTTGTGGAAGAGTCCATGTACTCATACCTTAAGTTATTGTGCACCTGATTGAACTGGTTGAACCGATTGTTGCCTGAAAACCTTTTCTCAAGTTGTACTGTGTTTTAAATATGACAGTGAGCCACCGTTCTCCGAAGTCTGATCCAGGTTGATGAAGTCACTCTATGCTGGGTTTTCATTCTTACCTCTTTGCAGATCACTGTCTGCATTGATACCTGCCGGGACCTCCACATGTCATAGCTGTAATTTTGCTATTGTTATGAATCATAGTGTAAATATCAGTGTTTCCTGGTGATCTTAGGGGATCCCTATGAAAGTGTTGCCACGTTGCAACCTTTATAGTAAAAATTGACTGCAGTCAGAATCCTCAATGTCTGGTATTCTAGGCAGAGCTGGTCTGAGGAAAGGTGCTTACAGTTTCTTCCAACGTCACTAAGGGAAAGGGAAGATAGTAATACATTACAGAGATTTCAGAATCACCTGAGCAAGTGGTTGATGTCACCATCGGGAGCAGGAGGGCCTTCTTGGCTTCTGGAGTTCTGATAAGTTCAAAGGCATTGCCAAAGACCCACTGAGCCATCAGGAGCAAATGGCAGAGGAGCCTGAGGTGAGGGTCATTGGTCCATTGTCATGAAAGAACTGTCCCAGGTCAGACTGAGTGGGGTATATCTGGAGGTAGAGCCCTGGGTCAGCATGCACAAGGCTGATCATCCCCTACCACCACAAAACAAAACATAAAAACAGACAAAAACCTAAAACTAGGAGACCAAAGAAACCGTACTGCTGTGGGACAATGGTCTTTTATCTGTCACCTGTACTATTTTTAATAAAATGCTGATTGGCCAGTAGCCAGGCAGAAAGTATAGGCGAGGTGACCAGGCAGGAAGTAGAGGCGGGGCAATGAGAACAGGAGAATTCTGGGAAGAGGAAAGATTCAGTCTTCAGTTGTCACCCAGACACAGAGGAAGAAGATGAGAATGCCTCGCTGAAAAAGGTGCCAAGCCTTCCCTTGTGGCTAACACGGACAAGAATTATGGGCTAAGATGTAAGAATTAAGAAGAAGCCTGAGCTAATAGGCCAATCAGTTTATGATTAATGTAGACCTCTGTGTGTTTCTTTGGGACTGAACAGCTGCAGGACCAGGTGAGACAGAAACCTCGGTTAACACCGTATGGCTGAGCACAGAACTCCTTCCTGAGCGGCACAGGACACCGCTGGGAGAAAAAGACTGAATTGTTCTGGGGTTGCTGTGGGCAGAATAAGTTCCTGGGTGTGAGCCTCACGTGGAGTGTGTAAGAAACAGTGTCGTGTGCAGCCTCTTCTCATTGGTTTAGAGACAGTTCATGGGGAAGAGGACGGTAGTGAGCAGGAGGCAGCAGTGCTCGAACTCCACCAGGGTGGACTGCGTACGCGTCCTTAGTTCAGTTCTTCCAGCTTGTCTGCAGATGGACACCACCTTAAAATCAGTTAAAAGTAGAGTGAGACAGACATATTTTTAGAATATGAGGGTGCTCATACATTTTTTTACAAACTACAGATAATTTAAAATGTTTGTTGATGTAATTAAAATGTTAATACTTTCAGTAAATATTAAAAACACGTTTTTTGGTAGATAGGGTAATAAAATTCTATGAGATTGATATAAGTTCTATTGTTTAGAAATTCACTGCATTAGCTGCAGATGTAGCTTAGTGGGAGAGGGATGCCTAGTGTGCGAGGTCCTGGCTGCACTTCATAGGACTGAGCACCACTAAGGGAGGACATGTGTCATCAGGACATTATATACATGTTAAAGCCTAGTTCATGCTTATTCTTTCTCTGTAACCCTGGCTCTCCTGGAACTCGAATGTAGACCAAGCTGGCCTAGAACTCACCAAGATCTGCCTGCCTGCTGAGTGCTGGGGTTAAAGGCATGCTTCCATCACCTGGCTTAAAATTATTTCTAAATGTTAGAATGTGTACCTTTTCATGGTCTAATTAGACAATAATTTACCAACCCTAAATGCTGATTCCACAGTGTATTGTTATTGTTGAGAAAAAAAATAACAGTGATTCAGTTGTTTGATGTGTCCCAATTCAGAGATGTGAGAAGTATAGAAAAGTAGTTCTTAAATACATAAAATACTTGCTATATTGAAGTGCTTAAGTAGGTAAACCATGTGAAATAATTAGTATTTTGATTATTGCCATATCATGATTTTTGTCTGAATATTTTATAATTGGTCCTGGAAGATGTTCTTGTGACCGCTGTTACGGTGTCACCTTGTGTCTGCCTGAAGTGATGTGTTTGTATTGCCGGGGACCTTGGCGTCGTCTCCTCGGCTCTTGTTCTTCACAGATGCTGCAGCTGGAGAGGAAGCTGGAGCTGGAGCTTGAGGGTGGTGCTCGAGTTATCGCCTGCCGGTTCCCTTTCCCACACTGGACTCCAGACCACACTGCTGGAGAGGGGGTCGATACCGTGTGGGCATACGACATGGACAGTTTGCGAGGACGGGAAAAGAGGTCTTGAACACGAGCACGTGGGGCCATCCAGTCCACCTCTCGGAGCCCACAGCAGACCGTCCTTGGCACGGGATGAGAAGTCCTGTTGCTGTCCTTACCTGGAGAGAATGAACAGGAGCTCAGAAGAACTTCTAGGTGTAAAGACAATTTCATGTAGCCTGGGTTAGCCTTGGATTTTCTGTGTAGCTTAGAATGGCTTGAACTTCTGATCCTTTCTCCTCTACCTTCCCAGTAAAATTTGCTCTTAGTGGAATATTTTGAATGGGTTTACTACCTTTTCATACCCTAGGATGCTTGAAGATGCAGATACTGAGCTGTGTTTGTGGGCCAGACGGATCTCATCTCGCAGCAGCGTGGTTTAATGCCACAGAAGGGAAGGGGGGCTCATGCAGACATCTGCAGTTTCCTGGACTTTTGTTCACGAGTGCGATTTATCTCCTTTCTGTAGTTTGTAGCTAAATTAATTTTCTAAAAGGTTCAGAGAGTGGCATTTGTATTTTATAATATCTATAAGGACTATTTTGCCCTAATGCTGGTGACTTTCTATACTTTGTTGATTGAATCTGTACATGTCCACCTGTGTGTAAACAGACGGTGTAACATGCACATGTTTTAAACTGGGGGAATTGTGACAGATTGCACGTGGCTTTAATTGGCAGTGTGGTCCATTTGCTGTCATTGTGTCCTTTGAGTGGCATCTTGGACCTTACGAGGCATCGGGAGAAGCTGGTTAGTGAGGGCTTTGCAGTGGCTGCTTGAGCTCTGCAGTGACTTCCTGTCTCTCAGCCTTGGTGTCTGCTACCAGGACAGTGGTACACCGAACATGGATCCATTTTTAAAATCTGCTGCACAGTCTTTGGTCTGTAAGTGAGAGTCACATTTTAGAGCTGAGAGAAAGATTATCCAGGGAAGTGCAGATTATTTCTATTAGCCCCTTCTCTTATGTTATGAGAACAGCCATTTATTTAACATTTCCCTCTTAGGAGAAAAAGACTTGACTGACTTAGAAAGCAGGCAAGTTAGGGGAATCCTTTGATTGTGAGTAGGCAGGCTTCATAGATCTGAAAACAATGTTGAATGGTGGCTCAGCAACTCAACTCATCAGCTCCTGTAGGAAAAGGACCAGCTCTGCTCCTACACCTGGGACCTAAATCCCAGGCTGTCCTAATGAGGATTTAATTTTAAAAGGTAGCTGAATATTTAGCTAAACTGATAGAAATAGGAGCGTTTGATAGTTTTCTGTTGAGGACCAACTGGAGACACATGCATCTGTCACTCATTCATCACAGGCGTGATGTCTGTGGAAACTCCGCTGATTCATAATGAGAAGACATGCCTGGCTCCTGGCCTCCGGAGTGTCTTCTGTAGAAGGCAGAAACACTGTAAATTTCAGTGTGTGTGTGTGTGTGTGTGTGTGTGTGTGTGTGTGTGTGAGTGTGTGAGGTTCTCTGAGGAAATGGGAGCTTTGTATGTTTATGAGGAGACCATGGAGAGTATGAAATCATTTGTTGACCACCACCATCTTCCACTTTCCAGGTCTCTGGTTTTACTGTGAGTTCTGTGTGGATGGGTGGTTTTGGTGGAAGCACAGACCTTGCTGTCCATCTTCTGCTCTAGGTACTGCCATAATAGTCTAGGCACACATTGAGAAGCGGTATGGCTGCCCCTTGTCAGGCATCTGTAGTGAGTGGATGTGGGCTCTGTACCTCGGAGGTGTTCCGCAGTTTTCTGTGTTTCTGATGGGTTTGTAAAGATGCCTGCTGCAGCCATTTATAACTCACCATTGTCCCTTTCACGTGGTAAGCAGCAACTGATGCCAGGTCCCGCGACCTCTGAGTGTTATAGAAGTGTGCTGACACCTCTGTGAGGTCATGAGCTAGATGACGCTTTAAGTAAACAGCGCGGTGAGGACTTTTGAACCGGAAGATACTTCTCCTCTGTGGCTAGTTTGAATTTTTGTCAGTTACCAGGTAAAAGACACCAATCAAGTTTGCTCCTGAGAGCTGTTTGAATGTCAAAATTAGGTTCATGTCTGAACAGATTGGAATCAGCAACCAGTGCCAACTTGATAAAATCCAAAGCTAAGAAGACAGAATGGCAGCCAGGGTGAGGTCCTGCCAGCATGTGTAAGGCCCAGTGCCACTCCTTGCTCACACATGCTTTGATCCAAGCTTGCTCATGAGCACGAGCTGCTCCTCACCAGGCTCATCTGCCCTGGCATTAGGCTGTGTTGATTGACATTGGAGAGCCTTGAGGGTCCTCAGAAGATGTAGACAAGAAGTCCACGCCCAGTTGACACGTTCTCCACGGAGTCACCTGACATTAGGCTTGCCCTGGATCTGGAAGTTCCTTCTGTAGACAGAAAGCAGAAGCTGGACAGCCACTTGGTGGGGATGTTGCAGAAACAATGTTTGCAGCATGCCTGAGTCACAGATGAACCAAAGCGATGTTTTATTCCACTTTCTGTAGGGCCTGTGGAATCATTTGAACAGACCTCTAACGTCAGTATAATAAGATGGAACATAATTCTGTAATTCTGATAGAGCTTCCCATCCCTACAAATGTAAGTTGCTCATTACTGTTTTTCACTATAGGTCTGCAGAAAAGATGGTCAGAATATTGGGATGCTGGTGAATCAAGTTAAATCATACCAGAACAGCAATGATGTGTGAGGCGTCAGGAAAGCTGGGCTCAAAAATTTCAGGACTGGGGGTTAGCTAGATTAGGTGTAACTCATTAAAAAAAAATCTTTTTACATTACATTTGTATGTGTGCATGGTATGTGTGAGGGTACCATTGGACACATGTGAAGATCGGTTCTGTGTGAATACGTGGGTCCTAGGGATCCAACAGTTCATCAGGCTTGTGTGGCAAGGGCCTTTACTCACTGAGCCTTTTGCTGGCTCATGGGCATAGTTCTTGAAGCCTCTTGTCAGCATAGGTCACTAATGGTCCCTCATCCTCCCTTAAGGGACACTGTCTACTATCTCTCTTGTCAAGAGAGCAACCATATGGGATCCAAACATCCTTCCAAACCTCCCACAATCAGTTGGAACATGGTTGAGTATCTGAGTTGAGTCTGGACACTCTTGGCGGGTGGACTGTTTGCTGGCAGAAAGAAGGGAGGAATTACTTGGACTCTGTTAGACTAGGGTACAGAAAGACGGTACAGACATCATAGTCAAGGGCTGAGACTGAGGCCAGAGAAACTTCAGTGTCTATTGGAAGGACAAGTAAACAGACTCCTGAGCAGGTCCACATGTCATAGTCCCAGTTGGGAGAAGTCAGGTCACAGGACCAGAGAGACCCTTTGGAACAGAGCCTAGTCTGCCTTCATTTGCTCTGATGGAGTAAACTGCTCTTGGAAGGATTCTATTTATAAAATAGGTAACTTTTAGAGCTAATGAAAATACCACTTGCCAAAATAGGTATTAAGCACAGGGAACTTACTATCCCTAAGACAGCGTGGACCATATACTTAAACAGGAAGGCAGCTATTTGTCTAAACAAAAGGGTAGCTGCATCTAAATAGCACAGTAATGTCTCTCAGCTTGGAAACCTCCAGTGGTTTGAAAGTCCTCTTAGGCAGAACACCTTCCTTTAGATTGAGGTGCTCTGTAATAATGACACATTACGATTCTCTTGGAAGCAGCACACTTGTGACTCAATGAACTGATGCAAATTGAACATGAACAAAAGGACCATATAAGTTTTATAGGTGGGGAAATTAGATGTCTTATTTTTCTAATTTAATATTATAGTGTGAACATTATCCAGGAAGGACTGATCAAACAATGGCTCATTGATCTCCAGGTTTAGTCCAAGGGTGGAAGGGAGACATTGAGTTAGTTTTCCTCTCTGTCATAGTGCGATAGAAAATAAGCGTCAAGTCCAAGTCTTTAGGAAAACACAAGCTCCAGAAAAGTCTCAGAACTGCACATATCTCTGCAATTTGGTGGGTACGTTTAGGTAGTGGGGCCTTCCAGGGTTTGTTGTAACCTCAACTCGTGTGTGGGGGAGGGGGCGGGGGGGGGGTGTGCGCGAGCGCAGAATGACTGTGGCAGAACTAAATCCTCGAGTGTAAGTATCAAATTGTGCCCCCCACAACTGGTCCCTGGTGTGTTACAGATCATTTTATCACATGGCCTTTTGTTCACATAGCCACTTTTGTTTGACTTAAGCCGTGGATTACTTATTGTTCTCTTCAAAGGTATTCACATTTTGTCAAAGACTCTCCTTAATGTAAGTTTGATTTTGGTAAGACTGAAGAAAGCTAATTTGTAATGGGGAAATATCAGGTTCATTTCTGCAGTTCCTGCTCACCACGCTGTATACCTGTGGCAGTTCAGAAAGGCAAAGCTGGCCCACTGTGAGTTTTCTCTTCCTGAACACGTTAGTGATGAGAAGTCTACAGCTGAGAAACTACAGTGATGGCTGCCATTATATGTTAACTGTCCACCACAGGCTTTAGCACAGGAGGATTTCATGGGTGTGTTGGAACAGCCATAATTTCACACATGGGAGATGGAGGCGGAAGGTCATACATACTCAGATACACAGCAAATTCAAGGGCAACCTAGATTATATGCAACCTTATTTCAAAAAAAAAATGGGGAAAGAAAATTATCACGTGAGCTTTGCAATGTAGATATGACATTTCTCTGTTGGATAAATTAAGGCATGTAGTTATGCCACATTTGGCAAGGCACACGCAGTGCTTAAATCTCCTAATGCTGGCTGACAGTAGAGACACACATGTGTGTTTCTTATTTGTACATCTTGGCCAGGGCATGGGGAAGGCACTGCTGCTGCTGTGAGCCAATCCCTTTGACTGCATGAGCTCATTATTAGCAGCGTCTGTGTAGCTCCAAGGCTTGGGTTCTGAGCCTCTTTGAATCAGGCTTCCTTTGGTAGGCAAAGGGCGATCCTTGATTGAAGGCATGTGCTGGAGGATGAAGCTGGGGGTCTGATGGACTTCTACGCACTTTAAAGAAGGTTAGCAAAGCAGTATCTTCTAAGAACAGAACTGCTTTAAAGTTTCCTCACAGACACTCTGGGCAAACATATCACCCATATTAGAAAAATCAACATGGCATGCACATATATGTGTCTATTAGCTGGAGCTGCTGTGACGTACACAGACTGGGAGTTAAACAACAGAAATGGATTCCTCATCTCTGGAGACAGGAGTCTAAAGTGCCAGTACTGATGGGGTTGGTTTCTCTGGAGGCTTCTCTCCTAGGCTTATGGATAGCTCCCTTCTTGCTGTGTCTTCATGTAAATTTTCCTGTGTCCATGTCCGGTGTCTCACTGTGTCCCTAGTCTGCTCTCCTAGTATGGAAACCAGACAGATTAGGGCTCACTCTAATGACCCATTTAAACTTCCTCATGTGTGTTGAGGCATGCATGTCTATGTGCTGGTATGTGCACATGTATGTGCATGCTTCTGCGGGAGTCAAAGGTTCATGTTGAGTGTCTTCCTCTGTGATCTTCACCTTTATTTTTTGAGACAAGGTTTCTCATTGAACCTAAGTTATGGATTTGGCTGAATTTGGTAGCAAGTCCCCAGTGTCCTCCTACCTCTGTCCTCCCCACCCTCCCAGTACTAGAGTTACAGATGTCCACTGTCATGTCTAGTCTTTTTACATGTATGCTGGGGTCCAAACTCACGTCCTCATGTCTGCCAACACTCATTGAGTCATCTCCCCATTTACTCTGTTTCCAAACAGTGTCACACTACGTGATACCGGGTGATAAAAGATCAGCATGCACATTTGGGACTATGATGGCTAAACCTCATTGTCAGCTTGATAGGACTTAGTGTCCTCTAGAGAAAGACACCTTAGGTATATCCGTGAAGATGTTTCCAGAGAGTTCTAATTGAGGAAGGAAGACCCATCCTGAATGTAAGCAGAACTGTTACATGATGTGAGGTACTGGGCTGAGAAAAGAAGAGTGGACACCAGCATTCACTTCTCTGTGCTTGCTAACTGCAGGTGTGATGTGACCAGCTGCTCCAAGCCTCTGCTGCCCCACAGAGATGTGCTGCACCTTCACACTGTGAGCCATAATAAATCCTTGCCTTAAATTGCTTTTGTGACATATTTTGTCACAGTAGAGAAAAAAGTAGTCAATACAGAAAATTGTTACCAGAAGTGGGGTAATTGCTGTGCTAAAACCTTATATGATTTAGATATGTTTTTGTTTGTTTGTTTTTTGTTTTTTTGAGACAAGGTTTCTCTGTAGCTTTGGAGCCTGTCCTGGAACTAGCTCTTATAGACCAGGCTGGCCTTGAACTCACAGAGATTCACCTGCCTCTGCCTCCCAAGTGCTCAGATTAAAGGCATGCACCACCACCTGGCTGTGATCTTTGAAACTAGGTTATGGGATGGATGTAGAAGAATTTGGAGTTTTGGCCTAATAAAGACATAGAATGCTGCAAGCAGAGCTTAATGGGACATCTGGGCAGAGTTTGGAAGACCAGAATGTGGAGAGATGCAGACTGTAAAGACTCAGTTTCTGAGGTTTCATGCAGGAATAAGGGCTCTACCAGAAATGAATGACTGACCATTTGTCTTGTATTCCAACAAAGAATCTGGCTACATTCGGCCTGTGTTTCAAGAAATAGACTGAGGCTAAATTAAAAATTAATGGACTAATTTATTTAGTAGAAGAATCTTGACAGGCTAGCACTCAGATTTTGGAGTGGCTATTGCTCACTTCCTTATCCAGGTAGACAGAGAGGGAGCAACAACTGGAGAGGAAAGATGGAAGATGTGTAGTTTGGTGAGGAAAGGAGTCTGAGTGAGGTTACAGTTGTGAACAAGGTAAATAGGGAATATAAGAGCTGTTGCTGAAGAGATTAGCCCTATGTTGGTTTGAATGAGAATGTCTTCATACTATTGGACATTTGAACATTTGATCACCAGTTGGTGACCCTGTTAGGTTTACAAGGTGTGACGTAGATAGTGGAACTGTGTCACTGGGGTGAAGACTTTGAGAATTCCTGGTTTGTCCTCTGCTTCCTGCATGCTTTTCAAGATGTGAACCCTCAGCGTCCTGCTCCAGCTTCCATGCCTGCCACTCTTCACCATGATGAGCTCTTACCCTTCTGGAACCACAAACTCCTATAACCCCTTTCTTCTCTAACTTGGTCACAGTGTTTTCTCACAGCAGTGGAAAGATGATGAATGTAAGCACCACTAAGGAGAGACCATTCATTTGCACTGGGCCACTACGAGAAATGCCCTGATGTCGATACTCTACCCCTCAAAGGCTTTAACTTGTGAAAGTGCAGATTCATTTGTCTGGAGAGAGCCTGAACCTAAAATGGCGCTGCAGAGGATCCCTGCTCAAAACTAACTGCCTAGGGTAGTGCTTACCAACGTTAATCCTTGAGGGCATACAGAGCTCAGGAGGCCAGGATGTGTCTCAGGCTGGCAGCAGGACTTGGGAGCCTTAGCCACATGAA
Organism: Myodes glareolus; assembly: GCF_982192425.1. Taxonomy (NCBI): domain Eukaryota; kingdom Metazoa; phylum Chordata; class Mammalia; order Rodentia; family Cricetidae; genus Myodes; species Myodes glareolus. The sequence goes on from NC_142040.1 coordinate 71,091,114, forward strand.
ACTACTCTTTTTGTCAGACATGATAAATGCACAATGGAGGGGGTCATGGAGACTTGAACTAAGGGTCCAGGAAATGTGAGGCATTACCTGCTGAGGCCACTGTTATGTAATGCATCACAAGGAGCAGTTATCTGATAGGCCACTGCAGAAAGTGGTGAAGGTGAAGTCCAAGTTACAGTGGAGACTGCAGGATGTTGAGATGCCAGGGTCATGGGCTATCTACTAAGAAAAACTGCAGGCATAGAGTAGAGTTGGCCAAAGAGAGATCACACGTGCTGTGAATGACACAACCGGAGGGCTACGTCTACTAAGGCTGTTTGGAGCCTGGATAATTATTCATCTGCTACAAGTGGAGTTGGAGGTATTCGCCTGTTGGGCACTGGTGTAACCTTTCGAAGGTGTGGTCTAGCTGAAGAAAGTCAGGTCACTGGTCACATTCCCTGGAAGGGAATTTGGGAGAATCAGCCTCTTCCTGTTTCTCTTTGGCTTCTTGGCCACCCTGGGATGAATGACTTCTACTGTGTTCCTCCTCTTCCCTATTTGATGTCAGGCTTCGCTGCAGGCTCAGAACTATGGGTCTAAGCTACCATAGACTAAAAGTCTGCAAAACCATGATCCAAAACAAATGTTTTCTTTGTAAGTCAGATGTTGTGTCATAGCAATACAAAACTACCTAGCAAATTGACTTTTTGTTAAAGGATAAACATTTAAGTTTATAATCCAAATAGAAGATTAGCTTTGATTTATAAAAGAGATGTGTGGTAGTTTGAATGTAATTGCCCCGTAATCTCTTAGGGAGAGGTACTATAAGGAGGTGTGGCTTTGTTGGAGTGAGTGTGTCTTATTGGAGGAAGTGTGTCACTGTGCTGGTGGGTTTTGTGGTTTCCTGTGCTCAGGATACCACTCAGTGTATCAGTTGACTTCCTGCTGCCTGCCTATCAAGATGTAAGAACTCTCAGCTCCACCACCATATCTGTCTGCACACTGCCATGCTCCTCATCATGACAATAATGTACTGAACCTCTGAAATTGTAAGTGAGTCCCCTCAGTTAAATGTTTCTTTGTAAGAGTTGTGATGGTCATAGAATCTCTTCATAGCAATGAAAACCCTAATGCAGAAGCTTGTACCAAGAACTGGGGTATTGCTGAGATAGAATTGACCACATGGAGTTTGTTTGGAGGAACTTTGACTTTGGTGCTTTGAGTTATGAAAGCAGTGGATGCTTTAAGCACTGCTTAATGGGCCATACTAGTAGGAGCATGGAAGACGGTGGTGCTGAGGGTTATTTGAACTATGGGGGCTCACTGAAGAGGTTTCAGAAGAGAAGAATTTTAGTATATTGACTAGAGATTGGTCTCGTGATATTTTGGTGAAAAAAGTAGCTGTCTTTTGCCCTTGTCTGAAGAGTCTGCCTGAGGCTAAACTGAAGAGTTTTGAATTAATTCCAATGGCAGAAGAAATCACAAAACAGCCTGGTATATACTCTGTTGTGTGGACGTTAATAGTAATTCTAATGAAGATTTAAAAGCAGAGCAGGGTAAATTACAAAATGTAAATTTTTAAGGAGAAAAAGAACATGAGGAAGTGAAATGCAGTTAAGTCCTATGTTCAAGGAGATAAATGGATTAAGAAATGGAATAAATGGAGTGGTGACCTCAGGGCAAAATCCTACCAAGCTAACTTTCCAACTTATGGAAAGAAACTAAAGAAAAGTTTAGAGCCAGCTGTGGCGGGGCACACCTTTAATCTCAGTACTCCAGAGCCAGAGACTGGCATATCTCTGAGTTTGAGGCCAGCCTGGTCTACAGAGATGGCTCAGTGGTTAAGAGCACTTCTTATTCTTCCAAAGGTTCTGTGTTCAATTCCCAGCAATTACATGGTGGCTCACAACCGTCTGTAATGAGATCTGGTTCCTTCTTGAGGAGGGGACCTGGTCAGTCATCCTCATCAACTTAGATCATGATGCCCAATATGGACAAGTTCAACAGAACCATCATATAAGGTCTGCCCATGCATACTTCAGCATTGCCAGGGCATAAATTTCATTTTATTTCATTTTGGTTTATAGAGCAAGTTTCAGGACAGCCAAGTTTAGGCAATGAAAGAGAGAAAGCTGGTGAAGATGTCATGGAATGAGGGGCCATGTTCCAGCCCTAGTAAGCAACAGAACTTAGTGACAACTTTAGCCATGGAGTGGTTCTGGCTTTATCATTAAGGATAGAAGGAAAGAAGGAAAGAATTATGGAATACAGTTGCTGAGGCCAGGCATGTGTCAGGGGTGTCCCTGAATGGAGGCCTAGAGTGGTCATTGCCTAAAGCTGTGAAGTTGAAGCCTGGATTGCCTTGGAGAACCCAAGATGTTAGAGGTGGCAGAGTCGTGGGAAACCTGTTGAGAGCTGTTAGCAGAGGAGAACCAACCCAAGAGAAAGAAGTGTTTTGCAGTCAAATCTGAACAGATTTGGAGATCTGATGAGCATTTTGACATCAGATGTGGAGATGCAAAGTTTGGAGTTTACCCAGCTGCTTTTGCTTTGGTCCAGTATTTTCCTCACTATGCTTGCTTCCCTACATTTTGGAATGGTAATGTATATTCTTTGACATTATATGTTGTAAGTATGTGATCTGCTTTTTGATTTTGATTTTTCAGGGACTTGCAGTTAAGTGATTGCATAAGTCTCAGAAGAGACTCTGGACTTTGAAACAAGTTTGGGACTGATATTAACTGTGGGGATTCTGAAGTTGGACTAAATGCATTTTGCATTATGATATTGTTACAAGCTTTTGGGGGCCAGGGAGTGGAATGTAGTAGTTTGAATTCAATTGGCCCCCGTAAGTTCATGGGTAGTGGCACTATTAGGAAGTGTGACTTTGTTAGGGTAGGTATGTTTAGAGGAAATGCATCACTGTGGGGTGGGCTTTGAGGTTTCCTTTGCTCAGTATACCAATCAGTGTGTCAGTTGGTTTCCTGTTGACTGCAAGATGTAGGACTCTCAGCTGCAGCGCCACATCTGCCTGCATGCTGGCGTGCTTCCCACTGTGATGATAATGGGCTGAACCTTTGAAACAGTAAGCTGCCACCTCAAACATTTTCCTTATAAGAGTTGCTGTGGCCATGGTGTATCTTCAGAGCAATTGAAACCCTAAGTGAGACAAAATGCAACTTTAAAAAGTCCATATAAATTCAGGGAAAATAGTGACGGCATGGAGCTGAAATATATGCTGATGTGACCATTGGATTGGTCAGTAGTCTCTGGGAATTAGATAGCTGGAGTTCAGGAAGACAAATCCTGATGTGGGATGTCCTTTTGTATGTGTGTTGCTTTATTAGATAATAAATAAACCTGTTTTGGCCAATTGCTTAGCAGAGTAAAGCCAGGTGTGTAATTGAACAGATATATAGAGAGAGTAGGTAGAGTCAAAAAGATGCCATGTAGCTGCCGAAAGAGAAAGATGCTGCTGGAATCTTACCAGTATTCCATAGCCTCGTGGTGATACACAGATTAATAGAAATGGGTTAATTTAAGATGTAAGAGCTAGCTAGGAATATGTCTAAGGTATTGGCTAAAGAGCATTGTAATTAATATAGTTTTTGTGTGAGTATTTGGGTCTGGGCAGCTGGGAAACGAAAGAGCAGTCTCCATTTACAAAATCTGTCAACATGCAGGGTTTCATGAAGACAGAGCCCTGGGTTTCTGTGAGGAGTAGTGGGTAAATAGTATTCACTCATCTTTAAAAATAGTCTGTTGGGTGGGGGTGGCACACACCTTTCATCCCATCGTGTGGGAGGCAGAGACAGGTGGATCTCTGAGTTCGAGGGCAGCCTGGTCTGCAGAGAAAGTTCCAGGTCAACCAGGGCTACACAGAGAACCCTGTCTTGAGAGAATAAAATAATTTTGTGTGTGTGTGTGTGTGTGTGCGCGCGTGCGTGCGTGTGTGCATGTATGTGAAGGTCAGAATATACCATTGTGGAGTTAGTTCTCTCCACATTTACGTTGGTTTCAGTAATCAAATGTGGGTCAATAGCCCTGTGTGGTTTAGTGGCTTTACCTGCTGAGTCATATAGCATGTCTCCTGGTATTTTTTATGTTAGAATCTTTCTTCCCCTTTGATATGCTTTGCCTTCATAATAAAATGAAAATTATAACAGAAAGAAACATAATTTTTGAGATTTAATCAGCAGCCCAAAGAAACAAAAAGTCAGAGTTAGGCAGCAACCAGAGACTCACCAGGAGTGAGAGGAGCAGTGTTGGTATGCCACCTAGAGGTAACAGCTTCCCACTGCCCTCCCTGCTTCACATTCTAGCTCGCTGGTGCTCATGCCCTCCCTCCAGGAGATGGTCGTTTTCCTTCAGTGACTTTGCTTACCTTCTTTGAAAGCTTATGACCAATAACAACTTCAGACCACTACATAAAGGCCAAGGCTTCCTCAGCCCTTAGTGTTGTTTAACAAAGGATCTGTTGGGTAGAAGAGAAACTGTTGTCCATGGATGGTGTTGAATGGAGACCTGAGGCATTGGCTATAAGCAGCTGCCAACACCTGTCTGAAGCACTACCGACTGTAAACTCTGCCAACACCTGTCTGAAGCACAGTGTTCAGGGCTGGGCAGTTCATTCTAAGTCTTCTTTTTGAGACTGAGTTTCACTGTGTAGCCCGGGTTGGCCTGAAAACCCCTGTGTAGAATGGGCTGGTCTTGAACTCATAGAGACTTGCCTGCCTGTGTCTCCTGAATGCTAGGATTAAGGGAGTGCACCACCACACCTGACTCCTACCAACTTTTAAGGCAACCCTTTTTAATGCAGGGCTATACCTCTTATACCTGGTTGAAGCCAGCCACTCTGCCGCTTCCCCTCCCCCATTGCCCTAATTTCATCTTCAGAGCAACCTAGAACATACTGAATGCTTTCTTCATGACTCTGACTTCAGGCATCCAAAGGATACTTCTCCTGCCCCTAGTGAATCTTTCTCCTATTCCCAGTTCTTCTTCAGGCTGCCAACTATTCTTAACTTTAGGCTGTATGCCCTCTGTTCAAGTGACTGATGAAGGTGGACCTAGACCCCAGGCGTCCCCCCACATGGAAAGAGTAGACTCTCCCGTTATCTTCAATCTGTCTTCAAACCAGACCAGGTTGTCATCTCACTCGGATTTCCAGTCCTGCTTCTGGGAAGCCGTATTTCCCACGTGCTATTTGCTTTTGTTTGTTTGTTTGTTTTGTTTTGTTTCTTAGATAAGCCACATAAGTGGAGGTATTTTCTGACCCAAGTGTGTTTTATGTTTCTGAAGCAAGTAAGGACCTTTAAAAGTTTTACCATGTTAGATCTGCCCACTGCTGTGAATTTTTTTAAACACTTTTTTTTAAAAAGATTTATTATTTATTATGTATACAGTGTTCTGTCTGTCTGTATGCTTGCTGGCCAGAAGAAGGCAGCAGATCTCATTACAGATGGCTGTGAGCCACCATGTGGTTGCTGGGAATTGAACTCAGGACCTCTGGAAGAGCAGTCAGTGCTCTTAACCTCCGAGCCATCTCTCCAGCCCCCCACTGCTGTGAATTCTAAGGGCATTTTGTGGGGGAAGCTAATTGAATCACTCATCCTTTGGTTGCCCTGTGTACTTTATGCCAGGTGTTCCCGTCTGTGTTGTTGTGAGAAATAGTCTCGGACTGAATGAGACAAGGATGCTGTCAGATTCTAGATCTTTCCACTGCACCATTCTGTTTGGCTCCGTCGACGGCACTTTAGAAGGTTGCTCTTCTAGTAAGTGGTCTACTTGGGGTGCTTCTTGCAGGGGGTCTCAATTCTAAAAGCCACGAAGGTGAGTATGTCACCAGGATGTCAGCCTTCCATGGTCGGTTTGGAGCAGCAATCCTGCCCGCATCTGGTGTGGGAGAATTGTCTGTAATCTGTCAATCATGTATTTCAATAAAACGCTGATTGGCCAGGCAGGAAGTATAGGCAGGTCAACCAGACAGGAAGTAGAGGCGGGGCAATGAGAACAGGAGAATTCTGGAAAACAGGAAGCTTCCTCTGCCACTCCTGCGCAGACCACCAAAGAGGCAGGATGTAACTTGCCCAGCTGAGAAAGGTACTGAGCCGTTTGGCTAACGTAGATAAGGATAATGGGGTAACATAAGTTATAAGAGCTAATAAGTAGCCTGACCTAATGGGCCAATCAGTTTATAATCTTATAGAGTCCTGTGTGTGATTTTCTTTGGGATATGCCGGGTGTGGGGTACTGGGCGGGACAAAAACCCCAACAAGCCGGCCCCTTGTGTTACACACATCTTTTAGGTGGTCTGCAGCTGCCCCTGGACTAACCCTGGAGGAGGCTGGCAGGAGGAGGGGACCCCCTGTCTTACCGCGCTACACCCATACTCTTACTAGATTGCTTTTTATCTTCTGTGCTGGGGCTGAAACCCAGGAATTTGCTCATGTGAGGCAAAGGCTCTTCCACCGAGAGAGTTACATCCCTGGATCCACTGTTTCCTTTTTATCCCAGACACTGGTGGCTTTATCCCAGACAATGTAGTCATGCTGATGGCGATCGGCTCCTGTACCTCATACCTTGTCACATACCCCAGCTTCCTGTTGCAGTCTGCAGAACCCCTCAAGTCCTATTGTCCCCACAAGTGAACGCAGGCTCCCTTCGGGCTGACATTTCAGAGCTGATTTTGCTCACTCTTTCCTCTCATGGTAAATGCCAGGCCTCCGTCTCCTCTTGTTTTACATTTTCTCCAGCATCCTCAGTAAGAATTTATCTGCTTTCTTTACAGGTGTGTGCGGGTCTCTGGATAATAGTGCATGTGCTTGCACGCTCGGAGGCTTGGCTGGTATACTGCATCTGCTTACATGCTTGGTGCCTTCACAGCAGGCAGCGGCTGCGCTGTCCCTCTGTGGGTTAAAAATCCCTAGTTGGAATGCATTTTGCTCTTTGTTTGGCTTTTTAATTTTTTACTTTTTTTTTTAACCTTTTTCTGACTATGGAGTTCTAGCCGTGTTAGCTTCTTCCTGGGTTATTGGATCCAAATTAGGAAATTATAATTTTTAAATTGCATTAGTTTATTCATTATGTATGTGATGCACACAGCAGCATGTGGAGGCCAGAGGGTGACTCACGGGAGTTGGTTTTCTCCTGTCATCGTGTGGATCCTGGAGGTCAAACTCAGGCTGCCAGGTTTGGCAGGAAACATCTTTGACTGGTAATCCTGATGGTCTGAAATTTACAATTTTTAATAAAAATTTTTCTTTTAACAAACAATTAGCTAGGAGAATATTTTTTCTACTAGCCATTTTTCCTTGCTTTGTTAATTAAGATTTTTACTTTGAGGTGGTAGAGTCCAGAAGTATGAATTTCATGTTTGCCATGCTCCTGCTTTTATTCCGTGTAACTAACCTTTCCTCTAAACAGTTTTGCATCTGGTGGAGAGTTAAGCTGCCGTTAACGTCCTCTCTCTGACATTCAGCTTGGTGCTGCTTTTGCTGTGTCTTAGACCTCGGGTCCTCCGTGCCCTGGTTTGTGCCGTGCGCTTTTTCTGGCCTCGGTGGAGGATTTTTCCTTCCATAATTTAATTTTTCAGAATTTAGAACTTTAGGTTCCAAGATTCAGGCCGCAGCAAACCCTCCTTGCTTTGCTCACTGTTTGCTAGGTGGCATCTTGTTTTCAGTGTGTGCTGTGTTGGGCCCTGTCTGCTGATACAGCATCTCAGTGGTTTTCAGTAAATGAACGGCAAACATTTCCACCCATTAGTGCTGAGAAGCAAAGAAGAGGAGCCACCCGGGCGCTCAGCACAAATCTGGATGAGATAACTATGCAGTAGATTTATATTTTACTCGGCCTGGTCAAGTGACTCACATGCAGGGGTTTTGTATTTTCAATTGTTTGTCAATGATTTCTTCAATTTTTAATTTTTTTTAAATTTGTTGCCACTTAAGACATGAATTTGACCCTGTACAGGGAGAGTTTCTAGAAATAGAGATGGTTCTGCTTTTTATTTTGAGCAGAAAGAATCCCTATAGATTATATTTAGATTGATATCATTAAATGAACATTTCAGATCATCCATGTGACTACTGGCCAGATCTGACAAACTGCTAACAAGCTTGAAGCAATGCAGATGAATTTTGATAAAGCCTCGCCGCAAAGCAAATGAACAGTCACCAGAACACGAGCCAAAAGGAAGGTTTTTTTGCTCGGCTTGTAGCTGAAGGGAAACGAAGGACCATAATTTGCAATTTTGGGCATTCCCGCTCCCACAGCAGGAGGAGCTTCAAAGCTAGCTTGGTATTTTCTGTCAGTCTTCAGTCCTCTATTCAGAAAAGCTACCAGTCTGTCCTAAGAAACCGGAACTGTCTTCTGTGCATAGGCTGATAATGACGACATATACTAACACTACTGAAATGTGACCTCAGAGTCGGAGGTGTTCGTGGTAAATTATAAACGTCATCCACTTTCATGTTTAAGCTATAATTTGCATGGAAAACCCCACACCCCTTAGTTCCCAGTGCTACGAGTTTTGACAGCTCAGAGTCACGTGATTATCACCACAATTAAGACAGAATGAAGCCATTATTCATAAGATTCCCTTGTGCCCAGCTGAAGATGGCTCCTGTCCCCAACTCCCACCCGGTGACCACCGGTCCGTTTTTTGTGCCTGGACTTGCGTCGTCAAGGATGTTGGATGAGTGACATCATGGAGACATCTCTTTGAACTGGCTCCTTTTACTTGGGCCCATGCATCTGAGATTCCTTCATGTTACTGAGTAGGGTCCATTGTGTGGATGTACCTCGTTTTGCTGACCTATTCATCAGCAGAAGAAGGTTTGCTTTCTTTTCTTTTTCTTTTTGATGGCTACAGATGAAACAGCAGGGGAGGATTGCTCAGGACATGGCAGCTTTCTAGGAAAGCCTGGCAGCTTGTGACAGTAGCAGGTGCCCCCACCTCAGCCCCGGACCCCTTCTTCCTACTGTGTTCTAACTGTGGGACATCTCACATGCTTTTGCTGCCTTGACTGAGGTGTCTGTGTGAAACTTCTGTCTTTTAGAATTCAGATTGTTTTTTCACATTGAACCTTGATAGGTCTTTAATTATAATAGAAATTCTTTTTTTAAAAGATTTGTTTTATTTATTATGTATACAGTGTTTTCTCTGCATGTTTGCCTGCGCCCCAGAAGAGGGCATCAGATCTCATTATACGTGGTTGTAAGCCACCCTGTGGTTACGGGAACTGAACGCAGGAACTCTTTAATGCTCTTAACTTCTGAGCCATCTCTCCCGCTCCTGCAGAATAAAAATTCTTCATCAGGTTTGATTTCCAATATTTTCCCCAGTCTGTGGTGTTTCTTTTTATCACTTAACAATATCCTTTGCAGGGCAGGAGTTTTGAATTTTGATAAAGTCAATATAAATAAGGTTTTTAAATAATTGAATTATGTTCTGGTGGGTGTTCATTAGGAAATCTTTGTCAAGAGCATAGGGCTTTTCCGGGTGTATTTAACTGGAGAAGTTTTATACCTTTTGTTTTGCATTTAGGTCTCTGGTTCACTTTGGGTTAATATTTGTTTATAGAGTGAGGTGTGGTTTAAAGGGTGTGCCTTTGCTGCTGGCTTCTTTCTCACCTGAGTTATTGTAATTTTACCTGTGTTGAAAACCAGCTGATGAGGCCAGGTGTACTGGTGCATACTGTAACCCCAGCAACTGGGGGGCTGAGGCAGGAGGGCTGTCTCAAGTTTAGGCTAGCCAAAATTGTTTTCTTTGTCGTTTTATGGTTTCAGGAGACAAATCTTGCACATATCAGATGTGATTATTTATGGAGCTCTCAGGATTTCCTTAGGCGTAGGGGACACTTCCCACTTCCAGCGGCAAATGCACTCCTAGCTGTGGGCTGTGAACACAGTTTTTATTCAGGTAAGGAAGCTCTCCTCTCGTCCTAGTTAGTTGAGTATTGTTTTCATGAATGGTGTCAGATGCTGTCAAATGCTGTGTGTGTGTCCCTTCTGTCACTATGTCATATCACTTTACAAGAGCTTCATGTATTAAGTCAGTCTTGTGCTCCTAGGATAGACCCCACTCAGTGATGGTGAGGCATTTCTGCATGCTCCTGCAGTTTTTGCATGCTCTAATGCTTAGCTGAGGACTTGGGACTATAGTCATAAATGATGTTGCTTTGTAGCTTTCTTTTCTCATGATGATTTTGTCTGCTTTTGGGATTAGGGTGATTCAGATGTGCTTGGAAAGGTTCCTTTTTCCTTGATATACTTTTGTTATGTTTAATGCAACAGGGTTTCACTCCTCAACCCTGTGTCCCTGGAACTCTGCTTGGAGTCTGACTGGCCTTGAATTTCCAGTGATTCTGCTGTCTTTACCTCCGAAGGACTGCTATTAAAGGCATCAGCCACCACCCCTCCCCTTTTGATGTTTTTGATGTTGATTTTGTGGAATTTTTAAGGCATTGAAAATTTTAAGGCATTATTTTTTTAAACATTTTGTAAAATTCACTAGTGAAGCCATTTACATGTGCTTTCCTTGACCTTGAGAAATGCATCACGTTAATGATTGTATTTTAATATGCTACCCACTTTAATACTTTGCTTACTTACATCTCCTTAGAAACAGCTCAGATCCTGAAAGGCAAATTTTGTTAACAATTGACTGCTTGCAAAACTTTTAGGTTTGTCAGACCACGGAGTTATTTTTGATGGCCTCAGTTCTTTTGATCCGATTAAATTCAGTAATTGAACAAACCCACTCATTTAGCAGACATTTATTGTGCATCCATTATGGGTTAGATTTAGAAGGGAGATTTTGACATGAGGTGATGTTCTCATTTGTTGCTCCTGGAGAGATGTTAACTGAAGTATCTTTTTATCATCCACCCATCTGTCCATTCATCTATCTGTCTGTCTGTCTGTCTGTCCATCTGTCCATCCGTCCTATCTGCATACCTAGTTATATGCTGATAAAAACAAATGTTTCTAATCATTAAAAATATTTATTTGCTTGATGATGATTTATTTGGTAGATATGATTTTAATTTGTTCAACTCTTATTCTTGTAATCTGGTGTTTAATTATTTGTTCCTTTTGGGAAATTTGACTATTTCCACTCGATAATCTCATTGTTTGATAATATCCAAGAAATTATGTAAATTTTCTGTTCTCTTACAGCTTGTTACAGCTGACATTTATTCTTTCAATATTAATTAATATTAATTAAATTGTAATTTAGTAAAGAGGATTTGACCTCACTATTCTAATTAGTAGGTATTTATTCTTGGGAGAATTATTATCACCATGGAGCGAGGAAAATTAGCAGGAAAATAAGATGCAAAGAAACTTTGGTTATTGATGACATGGTAATTTCCTTCTGTACGTATTATTGTTACCATCCGTTAAACAAGCACCAAGGAGATTACTTTTAGGTAGATAAAAGGATCCCTTTCATATGTTAAAAGCAATTTAGCTGATGCCTAAACAGTTAATCGTACTGTTCCCCACTTCAGAGAATTCAGAAGTACTTAGTCTGAGCGAAGTTCTTGAGGTAGAGAGAAGAGACATTCTGCCACTGCAGAGCTGCGAGAAACCTGCTGCAGGATGAATCGTTAATCAGTCTTCAAGGTCCAATTCTTCTTATTGGATTTCCTTCTTTGGGCCACTGACACATCCAGTGAAGGATCATGATTCTATACAATTAATTCCATGACTATAAGGACTGGGAGAAGAGAGGTTATTAATACTCAGGAGGCTTCTGTGCTCCAGTAAAACCATTAAGAAGGAACTAATGTGATAATAAAGTGAAAAGCAATTCAAAACTTATCAGCCTAATAAAGAGTATAACCAAATATCTTATAGCAATAAAAATCTCTGGAAATGGAACAGAGGAAAAAAGTCTTTCCCGCTCAGACTAACAGTGTTATGATGGGTTTGGCCTTTGTTAAATCAGCACGGTATCTTGAAGAGGATATTTGATTATCAGGTGACTTGTAACCATATTCAACAGAGAGTTATGGGTGGGGGTCAGTGTTTGGATGTGTGCCCTACACATACAAAGTCCAGCCACAGCACTGTCTCCTGCCTTTTCTGTGGTTCAGTTAGAAGCAATTCGTCTCACAGCGTGGGAGTGAGTTATACGTGCGTATTGAAATAACACCATTCTGCCAAGAAGCACAGAGTATTTCATCTATATGAAGGGAGTCGGATGTCAAGAAATGCTTTGTGGCAGATGGCAATATGCACAGGCTTCTCATCTTCCATTTTTACAACCCTGAGGGGAAGAGAGGAGAAGGTGATCGGCACCAGGCCGCTAACTCGTTCCTACAGATGCCTGGCTTTCCTTGAAGTGACTGGTGGCCATTCTGTCTCCAGCCTCTGCAGGAGTTACAGGGCATAGCCACCAGAAGCCATTAAGGGGCTGTCACGTGTGATCAGAGTCACAGTGAAGCTGGGCAGGTCCTGCTGTGACTTCTTCCTGTAAAACTCACGGGGCTCCTCTTTGGCATCTCTTTATTTCTTCTATTTCTCCTCCTTTCTCCTCTTCTTTTTACTTTGCTTTTGTGAGACAGGGTCTTACTATATAGCCCAGGCTGATCTAGAACTTTTTATGTAGACTAGGCTAGCCTTAAATTCACAAAGCTCTATCTGCCCCGTGCCCCCAGAATGCTGGGATTAGAGGTTTGCGCCGCCATGGCCCTGTTCTAGCTTTTGTTCCTGTCTCCCACATCTCCCTTGTCCTTCCACGACTCACCTTTTGTATCTTCTGGATCCCAGTATCTCATGACGCTGGGGTCCCCTCTCCCACAAAAACAATGCTGATAAGAGGTGAATTTTTCCACCTCTCTATATCCAAGAATTACAGATTAGAATGAGTTTTAAGAAAATTCGATCCAATTTCTTCATGTTAAATAATAGGCAATGGAAAAAGTGGTGTATTCAAGGTCATAGACCATTGTTGCGTTAGCACAGGGAAGCCTGTGGTCCCAGTGTTCCTTCATGTCTGCCTGGCTGGTTACAGCCAATGCCAGCACATGCTCAAGCCTCTAAATTGCTTGGTGGAGGCATATAAAGCCAGAGAATGAAAGTCATGGCCCATTTCCCTAAAGCATCACCTGGAACTGCCTTGGGGCGGAAAGGATGTGTGGCAGCCAGTCAGTCGCTGCCTCTCTGCTTCCCTCCTCCCTACCCGCCTCTGCTCAGGCTGATGCTGCCCATTCTGAGATTCAAACACATTGCTGTTTTGCCAGCTGCTTCCCCATCGATCCTGCCAAGATGTGTGCTGGACAGCGGCTGGAAGCCTGGCGTGGGAAGACCTGCCTTCTTATTTCTTCTTGCTGGCCCTGGAGTTCGCTGCTTCCTGGAGTCATCTTTTGGAAGCAGCGCTTACTTTCATGTTGCAGTTTCTCCACACGTCTGGAATTGCCTTGGCTCCTCACCTCCCAGTAATGCCAGCAGAGACCTCTTCCTCAGCTCTTGGGGCCCCTCCTCTCAGTTTTGGCTATTTCATAAGCTTAAACTCTGCTTTAGCTGCCCAGGTCTGATGTCTTAGTTACTCTCTGCTTTTTAAAGGAGATCAATATTTGACTGTCATCTCCTCATGTTAAATTCTTAGTTAAACAGTGGGCACACTTTGTTTCTGATCTGAGTGGCACATGTCCCTAGTGATAGAAACACCAATCAGTATCCTCCATCTTTTTAGAATAATCCTGATTATTTGCAGAGTATGCACAAAATGTATTACATATGAAAGAGGACAAGAACAGGAAGGAGCTGCAGACATCTTCGGCAGAGCGTCCCGCCTCCCTGTGGACACTGCCAGCAGCTACTGTGAGGGGCACCACAGTGGGAAGATTTGAGAGGGCGAGCTCAAGGCTTCTTCTGGGAGGGATATGAGGCAAGGCAGGGAACAGTCTGGGCCTTTGTTTCAGGAGATGGAGAAGGTACTTTGGCTGGAGGATAATTTTTTTAAAATATTTATTTATTTGTTATGTATACAATATTCTTTGTGTATGCCTGCAGGCCAGAAAAGGACACCAGACCTCATTATAGATGGTTGTGAACCACCATGTGGTTGCCGGGAATTGAACTCAGGACCTTTGGAAGAGCAGGCAATGCTCTTAACCACTGAACCATCCCTCCAGCCCGAGGATAATTTTTAATTAAAAATTTACTACATTTTATTTAGTGTGTGCATGTGTGTGCTCATATGTGTACGAGAGGCCCTGAGTGCCACAGTGTGTTTGTGGATGCCAGAGAACTTGGAGTGGTTTTGTTCCTGCCACCATGTGGGTCCCAGGAATTGAAGTGAGGTCATGCAGGTTTGTGGGCTTCTACCCACTGAGCCATGTCAGTGGCCAGGGAGGATTATTTTAAATTGTCTTCTTTTTAATTGTCTTCTTGATTCTAGAGAATTTCATCCATGCATACAATGGAGTATGGTCATATCTACCTCTGTTTCCCCACTACAGCTCCTCCCATATTTCCTTCAACATTCCTTTTCCCAACTATTAATTTTTTATTTATGAATTTTATGTCTGAGCGACCTGTCTACATGAATGTCTGCATGCCAGAAGAGGGCATTGGGCCCCACTGTGGATGGTCATGAGCCACCATGTGGTTGCTGGGAATGGTCATGAGCCACCATGTGGTTGCTGGGAATTGCTCAGGACCCCTGGAAGAGCCGCCAGTGCCCTTAGCCGCTGAGTCATCTCTCCATCCCCAATCCCCAAGTATTTTTTTTAAAAAACTGTTAGGTTTTATGACCCACTAAGTCCAATCAGTGCTGTCCATACATGCATTGGTGTGAGGCCATCCTCTGGGGCACAAGAGGACAACCAATGACTACATTCTCAAAAAATAAATAAAAGAAGTGATTCTTCCTTCCCCTTAAACTATCAGTTGCCAGTATCTGCTCAGGAGGGGATGAGGCCTGGAGATCATCTACCCCACCCATGCTAGGCTCTTTGGCAGGCTTGATCTTATGTAGGCAACTCTACTGTTACAAGTTCAAGATATGACTGCTGTGTTATGTCCAGGAGACAGCACTCGGCCCGTCTTCCTGCTCCATCTTCTTCCTGCTGCCTCTCCTGAGATGTTACCCCACCTTTGGCGTGTATGAGAATTAACCTAGAGATCTCAGCCCTTTGACCAGCCATGCCCTCTCTCCTATTGCCTGTTGCTCCTGCAAAAGGAAGCCTCTGCAGGCAGGACTGGGAGGAGCCCAGGTCTGTGGTCTACATGTAAGTCTTTAGAAGGCACTCTGACAGCATGATTATTTAGCAAAATAACAATATTAGGTTCTGTCCTAAGGCCTTTGACTGAAAGGATAATTTTTAACAGCTCTAACTTCTACTGTGAGTAAGTCAGATTGTATTTTGGAAGATTAAAAAAAAAATACGTGACTTCAAACAGAGCTGCTAACTCATCATTAGAACATGGTTATGGATTGGTAGCAGAAACCTGTTTTCTTGGACTTGATAAAATGTGAATAGAAAGCCCTAGACCTAGCTGAGTTGCCTACCCCATATGGCCTGAGTGGCTCATGCATGAATCAGAACTTTAACCAGCCCTTGGAGATGGCGCAAGTCACAAATTGTGAGGCGAGCCAGAACTAAGCTAGCAGCTGCGGTTCATTCTGTTCACTGAGCAGTGCAGCTTCTGTCTCGCATTGGAATACCCATCTGCATGCGCTCGGCAGGCTGGCTGAGTCTCGTTTGCAACTCCCGGAGAAGACATAACCACGGAGCGTTATCCTTCATGAGTGTGTGCCCAATGTTTTTGAAGTAAATAAGGCAGGAGCACAGAGAGGAACGTTGTTCTTGACAATATAACAAGTTCTCGGTTTTCATAATGCATTTAGCAACAGAGCTGAGATGGTCAAGTGCTTCTTGGGTCCTGAACATCATATTAACTCAGGTACAAGTGCATACAGGACTTTCTATACTCCACAGGGAAAACCGGAACACAGTATTTACACCAAGAAGGGCTCTAGTAATGGTGATAGCAATATAGTACCAGCAATCGAGTACAATGAAGATAGGCTCCACTGGTTGAGTTTGAGCCACGCCCTGGGTGATAAAGAATGTAGGTGTGATGTTCTGTTGGTAAATGAGTAAAATCACCTCCATGCAGACTACAAAGGCGATATTTGGGAGAAAAGATTTTCTGAAAACCTTCAGTGTTGTGCTGAAGAGAAAAAGACCAACTGCCCATCGCTGACTGAAGTCAAGCGGGAACTGAAGAGAGTCTATGACAGGATAATTATCTACATGGAAACACCAGACATCTTTGTACTGGCTGAAAACTTCCTCCCTTCACCACGGAAACACAGAACGAGTCCTTTGACATGCCGAAGCAGAGCCGACCTCTCCAGATACTGATGATTCCATATCTTCCAAAATAACCAAGGAGAGAATTATTTCCTGAGCCAACAAAACCTAGAATGGATTCACTTACCAAAGTGTAGTTTTAAAGATAAAAGCCATGCTTTCCCACACATACATGTTTCATGCTACAAGGCTAGGTCCACAGGATGCTCCTGAGTGGATCTGTAGTGAAGAAAACTGTCCTTCTTCATACACATCTTTGTCAACAGTGTCACAACACATTTATTTTTTTCATGTAGCATCTCCTAAAATTTAGTAGGACTCGAATGTTGAGACCATGCTGGGAAATGGCCTGAGATTCTCACGCATATAGAAGTATAGATGAAGATGGGTATGCCCTTTTAGATCTAGACTTGTGGTAAGTTTGTTTGGAGCTTATCCCAAAGCACCTTGGTTTAACACAAGCCACCAAAAAGAATGCTAGACACACAGACTGTTTATCTATCCTATCCTGATACTGTAATATCCAGGGACAAGGTAAGGCTGGGCTTCCCTATCACAATTAGACACGGTCATGTGACTTGAGTTGGCCAATAAAGTGTCATCAGAAGCCCGGAAGGTCTAGGATACCAATTACAGTCACATTTTTCTGACTATAATAGTTCCGATGGTGGGGGCTTTGTCAGATGGACATGGAGCCATCTGCTCCTTCCCACCTCCAGCTAATCCATAATGAGGATGTCACTTGGGAAAGAAATCATTATTTATTTTTCCAGAATTTGCTTCTATTCTGACCAGTTCATACACTGCAAGTGGAAGCAGGGTAGTAACATCATTAGAGAAGCATAATTTGTCTTTGGTTTGAAGGACAAGTTCCAGGCTGTGGAGAGAACATTGTACAAAGTCTTGGAGGCTAACAAGTGACCCAGCAGCATGAGTTTTGGTTAAACTGCTGCCCCCAGTGACTCAGAAGGCAGATTCTATATGAATTGATAGCTATAGGGAATGAGGAGGGAAATGCAGTTGTAGTAATGTGTTTTGGTTTCTATTGGTTGACTTTGACAAGGTGTTTGTAAGGAACAAGGTCACAAAAGAATTAGCTGGGTTCCAAGCAGGAATTAATGGAAAGTGTGAAGCATCACAGTGTCAGAAAGGCTGACTGATTTCAGGTGCCAAACAGTAGGGGCTAAAACTGGAAGAGCCTCTTGGTAATAAAAATATATTAAAGCTGAACCTTGCAGCAAAGGGCGTGACCTGTACATCCACCTTCAAAAACCACTCACCTGATTAGACTTCATTTGCCATCTCATCATTATCAAAGCCTGTGAAGGGACTAAAGTGTAGCAGAGTAAAGGCCAAGGAAGTCTTTGAAGAAAATTGTAGGTGTGGTTGTTAGCACATGAACTGTCATCAGGCAGATACAAATCAGATGGGGTCACTGCAAGAGGTGTCCTACAAAGGGGCCACCAGATAGAAAGAAAAAAGTGTAAGAGACTTGAAATGATCTAAGGACCAGAAACAATTTGGAGCAGGATGTGAAATGGGAAAGTTGGGCAGCCTTCAAGCTAAGGGGTTCTCGGTCACCTAGTTTACAGTGCCGTGAAGTGTAGCAGGAAAAGGAGCCAGAGACCGCAGAGCAGTATGGGAAATGTGGCTTCCCTCACTGAGCAGTTCCCTAAGTGGACCTCACATTGTTTGTTCAGGGACTTTCAGAGATGCTTACACTCAGTGTTGCTGTCCACCCCTCTTCCCTCTTCTTAAATAGGAGTGCTTCTTGGAGGTATATGTTTCCTATTTTGCCTTTTCAAATGGGGCGTATAGATAGTAGATAACTTGTCTTCTTAGTTCCTGGTCTCCAGAATAGGTCGCCATCCAGGCCCTATCACCTCTTGCTAAGGACTACATTGCATCCTTCAGAATTTATGTTGAAGCCTTAATCCCCAGTGGGATTAAATTGAGAAACAGTGATTTTAAGAAGGTATTTAGGGTTATATGAGGTCACAAGACTAGGTCTTAGTCCAATAAGATTGGTGACTTTATAAGAAGATAAAAGCAACAGAGGAAAGCCTACATGTCACATGACAATACTGTTGTAAGATAATCTCTAAACAGGTACAGTATGTTTAAAAATGTGCTTAGGTGCTAAAGAAAAGAAAGTGGATATAGACAGCCATAAAAATAGTTTAGAAATAATAAAATAAAGTCTACTCAGTTGGTAGAACCTGGGATTCTTAATCGCAGGGTCATGGGTTCAAGCCCCATGTTGGGTACCAATTGTAGCAGAACTCTTTTGTCAGGCCTTCCAGCCTGCAAATGGTGACTCAGAGACTTAGTATTAATTATGAAAACTTGGCCTTTAGCTTGGACTTTTTCCTAATTAGCTCTTAGAACTTAAATTAACCTGTCTTTATTAATCTATATTCTGTCATATGGATTTTACCTTTTCTCATTCTGTATGTTTGACTTGTTCTGCATCTTGCTGGTGTCTCCATTTCCTGCCAGAGTCCTCTCTCTCCGTGCCTATTCTCTCCTGTCTAGCTATTGATCATTTGACTCTTTATTACACCAATCAGAAGGCACCTGAGGCAGAGACGTATCCTTAAAGTATACAAAAAATTATTCTGCAAGAGAATATAATGAGGAGATGGCTACCCGCAAGCTAGGGAGATGACACAGGAGGAATTAAGCCCAAGAGGCCTTGATCATAGACTTGCAGCCTCCAGAATTGTGAGACACTTTTCTCCTTTCTAAGCCACCCAGTCTGTGGAATTTTGTTACAGTGGCCATAGCAAACAATGAATTCATGATAGAGATATGAAGAACATCACCATAAGTTCCTAATACATGACCAGGTGAGGGGTTTGAAGTCCTTCTCTTGGGGAGAGAAGAAATGAAACCAGCTGAATACTGAGTGACCAGATGGTAGGTAGTGGTCACCAATGGGGCTTTGCGTCAGTATTCCATCATGGTAGGTTTCTTCTCCCTGCCCCCTTGGTATGGGCACATGGCTCATCTGGCCAAAGCAATGTAGGTAGAAGTGATGGATGTTTCTTCTGCAGAGAATCTTTTTGTTTAATTTTGTGTTGAAATAGGTCTCATGTAGACCAGGATAGACTTGAACTCCTGATTTTCCTTCTGTCTCTGGCTCCCAAGTGCTGGGATTACAGGTATATGCTGCTAGCAGATGGACTGTCTGATCTGCGGAGGCACCATGTGCTGCTTTCACCCCCCTCATAACTGCAGTCTGTGATATCCAGATGGCAGAGTGTCTGTCGGCCTGCGTTTCCAGCCAGCCCACAGCAGTCACGGGTATAGGAGAGATGCAATATTTAAAGCCACTCAAGTTGTTAGGACTGTTTACGACAGTAGCACAAACAAATCTGTCTTCACCAAATCAATAAAGAAGGTAGAGAAAAATTTCCAGATTCTCATAGAATTTGACTGTATACGATCAAGTAATTCAATATATTAGAGTTTGTTCTTCATTAATTGGATAAACAGCGCTAACCTCAGAGGATGCCCATCAGTCAGTGTGCTACACTTTGCTTTCAGGTAACACTGTTGAATCCTGGTTGGAGGACTGTGTTCCAAGTGGGGTTCTTAATAGTGATGATTAAAACGCTCTTAAAGCCACTCAGTCCTCTGCTCAGTGGTCTCCAAGCCAAGCCTGGGCTCACTCCATAGCATTAGTTCCGCTCACTTTGGCCTGCAGTGACACTAGAGGAACTGACTCCGAACTACCAAAAATCTCTGGACTGAGGTGAGGTTAAACGTGAACCACAAGCCAGGAGCAGGGTCAGATTATGCAGGGCTCTCAATAGTTGTCAGATGAGAGCATGGCAGCCCCACTAGGTTCTGTATATTTTTACGAATGATGAGACTTATAAGGAACTTAACACACAGTCTGTGATGTTACAATAGAGAGTTAAGACTAGCTTAGAATAGTCTATTGGCTTGAACACTTGGTGGCCTTTGTAGTCCAGAAATCAGACTCTCAAGGAGAGAAGCAAGAGAATCAGAGAGGGAAACAGCCTCACGGGGACTCCCGGGAAAGACTGCATATGATATGAAAGTCAGATCAAAGCATTGCCCTTCCTTCTGGAAGCTTCCAGATTCTTCTGCCATGTCTTCTCGAGAAGCCATTTTGTAAAGCATGTGCTCTGTCTGTGTGCCCTCGTCTTCAGCTCGGGTGGTGAAATGGCTAAAGTCCTGGCCCGAGGAGCCAGTTCAGGTAAGTTCCCCACAGGTTGTCATAGCCCATCATCCTTCTGCAAACCCTTCTCTAACCTTTCCGCACTCGCAGATTGTAGGCCCACAGATCATAATTAAAGCAACACAGCCATTACCGAGAGAAATGGAAGAATGGAGCGTGTAGCGGGACATTTGTCCCAAATTAGTACTTGCTTATCGTCTGAGAGTCCGTAAGCTTGTGCCCTGGGGCGGGTGCTTGGTGTCTTGTCATGCTGAGTGCCTGTCCTTTGACGTAGGAGGGGTTCTCAGATGGCCTCTGGTCCTGTCACCTTATGTCTCTGTGTGACACTCTGTTCTTTTATATACTTCTGCAGTGCAGTGTCATTATTTTGTAATAAATTTTTAAAATAAATATCTTATGTGGGTGACTGTTTGCCTCAATGTATGTGGGCACACCTTCTGTGTGCCTTCAGAGGCCAGAGGAAGATGTAGACTCCCCTGAAACTTCAGTTACAGATAGTTGTGAACCTCCACATGGGTGTGAGGAACTGGACCTGGGTCCTCTGTAAGAACAGTCAACGCTTAAGCAGTGAGCCATGTTTCCACCCAAACTGTGGTTTGTTGTGAAGCCATTTTCTCAGAACTGAAGTATCCCCTTCTTGAGGAAGGAGAGAGGCACCAATGACGCAGGAAGCTCAGAAGGTGGCAGGACTCACAAACCCTTTCTATCGATTATGTAACGGCGACCTGTTGTTTCCGGAGGACTCTTCCGTGGAACTGCCTACGAATTGTGGGGAAGCTCTTGGGTCAGCTTTCCCAGATTGTCATTATCTAGGCGGGTGCTGGGGTGGGCATCTCAGTGATGGAGAGGAATGAGATTTCCCTGTCTTCCTATGAGCAGCCCTTCACCCCATGCTCCTTCCAGTAACCCCCATCAAGTCATTTGTTCTCCCAGTCAGACTTGGGGGGAACACTGCTTATCCGGTGTGGACAGACATTTGTTCCTGTCTCCACTGGAAAATAGAATGTGCCATTTCTACTGTTTGAAGAGTACAATGGGTGTCATCAACTATCTTATGAGTCAGTCATAGCTCCAGGACCAGTTTGCTCTTGTAAAGCCGAAACTCTGTGCCATTAAACGATAGTGCCCACCTATCAGGGTATAATCACAGCTCCTGGCAGCCACCACCCTCCCAGGAACGCAGTTACTTAAACACCTCCTGTGAGCGGACTTACACTGTGCTTCTCCGCATTTCCTCCCCGTCCTTCCCAGTTGTTCTCAGAGTTTGGAAGGACCTACAGCTCTAGAGCCGCAGGCAGGCATTCCAGCTCTGCCCCAGTCCAGCCTGCTTTCTACGCTTTGTCTTCTTCACAAGAGAGGGTGTGTCCTTCCCACACGTGTTAACGCTTTCGCGGTCTGCGGAGGGGGCCGTAAATACTGCATGGTACTGCTGCAATACTGCAATACTAATCATATTTAAAAATCCAAACAAGTGATATCACACAGCATCACCCACAACTCACTTTCCCGACTCAGTGTTACATTTGAGATTTATGTCTTGACACCTAAATGGCAAGTTCCTTTCTTTTATCTATTGTGTAGTATTTTATTGCTGGTAAACTGAACTTAAGGAAATCTATTCTCCTGTGGGTGAAGAATTTACGTTGCTTTCTCCATTCCCTGTTTCTGACAAAGGCGCCAAGAATACTTCTGTTTATAATTCTGGTCCACACAGGTCAGTGTTTTCTAGGTGTGTCTTCAAGGACCTGCCAGACCATGGGGCATAACCCTCAGTCTCTTTAGCACTTACTTTGAAATCGCTCTCCCGATGAGATGACAAATCACACGCCTGTCTGGGCTGATGGGAGCAGGTTCACTTTTTGTCAATCTGCTGAATATAAAATGGTATCCCATTGTGATTTAAATTTTTATTGTTTGACGGTTTCATACATTTAGTTAATTAGAGCCATTTTGGACTCCTGGTCCCCGCTCCTCCCTCCCCCGCCTTCTTATATGTAAGCCCAACGACCAACAAGTCCAACCTCATGAAATTCAAAAGCCCTGTTCTGCAAAGGAAACCACGAACTGCGTGAAAATGCGGCTTGCACAATGGGAGGAAAGTCTTGTCTGGTTGTGTGTCTAACAGAGGACTAGGGCCTAGACCATACAAAGAGCTTTAAAAACTAAATACCAAGAAAGCAAACAATTGGATTAAAATTACCTACAGGAATGAACAGCAAGCTTCCAAACAAAGGAACACAAATGGTTAATAAGTACTTAGAAGAATGCTCAGTACTCTTAGCCTGAGCTATCCTGGTACTCACTGTGTAGACCAGGCTGGTCTGTTCACAGAGCTCCACCTGCCTCTGCCTCCTGAGTGCTGGGATTAAAGGTGGGTGTCACCACACCTGGCTTGGTTCAACACTCTTTTCTACCACTTTTCCCCAGTAGGTAAAATCAAAGCTTTTGAAATATGGTGGTCATCCTGCTGTCCCCTCTGTATGTTGTGATTATATTAATGAATAAAGAACTGCCTTGGCCTGTTGATAGGGCAGAACTTAGGTAGGTGGGAAAGGTGGAACTGAATGCTGGGAGAAGGAAGGGAGAGAGAGAGAGAGAGAGAGAGAGAGAGAGAGAGAGAGAGAGAGAGAGAGAGAAACCATGGAACTGCCAGAGTCAGACATGCCGAATCTCTGCCGGTAAGCCACTGCCATGTGGCGATACACAGATTAATAGAAATGGGTTAAATGAATATGTAAGAGTTAGAGTTAATGGGCCAAGCAGTGATTTAATTAATACAGTTCCGGTGTGATTATTTCCGGTGTAAGCTAGCTGGGTGGCCAGGACAAACAAGCGGCCTGCTTCCTCTTAACAGTCCTTGACTTCTCAGCTTCAGAGAAAAGTCTTGCTGCTGATTCTATACAACAAGACACCAGGTTAGTTTTGTTATGTGTGATAGCTATTCTAGGTTGTCAGCCTGACTACATCTGGAATAACTAAAACCCAAATGGCTGGTCACCTAGGTGAGGGATTTTATTCTTAGTTAAACCATTTGTAGTAGAAAGACCCACTTCTAATCGGGATCTTTGAGGCGGGAAGGTCTGTTGGCGGCCTCTATAAAGGACGTGGAGGAAGGAAGCTTGCTCTCTCTCCTTCACTGGTGTACACTGAGACCAGCTGAGACATCCAGCCTCATGGAATGAATGACTGACTGCTGGATTCGTGAACCTTCCACTAGTAGATAGCCACTGGTGAACTAGCTGGACCACAGCCTGGATTCTGGAACCTTCCACTGGTAGATAGATAGCCACTGTTGAACTAGCTGGACCACAGCCTGGAAGCATCCTCTTCTTTCTATTTATAGATCCCTCCTATGAGTTCTGTTCCCCTAAACAACCCTGACCAATACATTGTATGACCATTACAGTTCTCATATGTAAGCCTTCCCCTGACCACAGCTTTAAAAAGCTCTTACGTATTCATAAGATCAGAAAAGATGCCTCTCTCAACCCAAAATGGGGCTTCATCTCAATAGGCTCCCTGTAAGCTCAAAATAGTGTTTGCTCTCCCCAACCGACTGATCATTATGGCTGAGTCACAGGATGGGGTGGCTAGAATGTGTTGCTTCCTCTCATGATGCTAATGCTCCCACCACAAGAGACCATCATACCGGACATTGCTAGCTCAGGAAAAGAGCCAAAAAAATCGGAAGCAAAGGTTCTACTGTTTTTGCATCATTGCTCACCTTCCCCCAGTAAGTAACCCAGGCAGGCCTGGAACATGTAATCCTACTGCCTCAGCTTCCCAAGTGTGGGACTGTGGCTATCGTGTTTTGTCCTCACCACTCCCTTTAATTTGTCAATGCTTATTTTTGTCCAGTGCCGAGGATTGCACCTAGGGACTCGTGCAGGCAAGGCAAGAACTGAACTGAGTCCTTTTTGCGCTTTTTGCTTTTAAACAGGGTCTCTCTAAATTGCTCAGGTTTAAACCTGCTCTGTAGCACAAGCAGGACTTGAACTTGAAATCTTCCCGTTTCAACTTCTCACTTGGATTGCCAGCCAGCACCCCTGGACTCAGTTCATCATCTGTTTCTGGTAGGTGCATGGAATTTTTACACCACTATAAAACGGAAATTTCATTAATTCTGAACATGGCAAATCACAGATTACCCACCCTGCATTTCTGGGGGTAAAAGGATGTTTCAGATGCATGTGTGAGCCAGATGTTTCAAAAGGATGTTTCAGATGCATTTTGTGAATCAGATGTGGACCGTACACCTAAGAGAACAGAGCCTTGTGGGATGCTTTCGATTCTGGCTAAGAGGTCAAGTGGAGGAAAAACTCCCCAAGGAGAGAGAAGATGAACACCTCACTTCATTCCTGGAGACAAAGCAAGGAGTGAGTGGTCAGCTAGAACGGCCATTCTCATTTACCCAGTGAACCGCAGGGAAGAGATTTCTGTGGCGAGGGCACAGGGTCACTAAGGACTTCTGGAAGTACAGTGAGATTCAGTGACATGGGAACCCCTGTGACTGAACCCAAGTGGGGGACTGTAGGCTGCCCACCTCTGCGCAGCAGTAAGGCTCTCCTCCTCCCTTGGCCTCTCCTTCTCATTGATCTGGAGAAACTGGAAGCCTTGTTTTAGCAAGGAAGAGAAACAACACAGAGAGAAGGGCCTAGGTGCCTCTCCCCAGCTTCCCGGATTGCTGCTTGCAGCCGCTTGATGATGGAAGAAGGAAAAAGACTCAACTTGAGTTAATAGCTTACAATTTGATGTCCACTAGATGTTTGAAAATGTGAAATTATTTTGGGATTTATGTATTTACATTTTAAAAATTGACAGTGACCAGAAAAGTCATCATGCTGAGTTTTTAATCCGGCAGTAGGCGTGGCCCGTTTAAAGGGAAATGGAAAGTCTCGGAGGGGAGCATGCTCAGTCTGGCTTGCCGCTACCCTTCCAACATTTGAGCTTCATGTTAAGCCTTCTCTTGCCGAAAGCCTTTCGTGTATGCAGCTTGATCTAAAACAGAATTGCTGTAACTCACAAAACGGAACACTCGCTCCCATTGTCTGATTGTCTACAAAGACTTTGGCAGACCCGCTATTCCTAAAGGGTACAAACATCTGTAGCAGGTCTTGAGCGCCAGAGACCCGCGGCAGGTGATAGAGGAGCAGGGTCAGCTCCCCCAGGACCTTCTTTCTGGCTTCTAGCGTTATCAGCACTCTGCAGTGTCAACAAGCTGTGGAGTGGAGAATGCTGTGGAGACTTTGGGCACCACGGGATGCCTGGGCAGAGGCCTCCCACCATGGTGCTCCTGGCGTTGTTGGAAGGGCCATCATTGTCCAGGCAACCATTAAAGCAGCCATCCTTTTCAAACAGTGTCGAAGGCAGCTCATGGAATAACCGAGTTGCTGGAGCCCAGCGACGGCTTTGAGCTGTTCGGAGGGGGACTGCTGAATGTACCGTAGTGAGAGCCCTGGGACCGTTCTGAGCTGAGTCAGCTGCAGAAGTCGGTGGGCCAAGGTCTGAAACTGCATCGCTTTTAACCTTCGGAGTGAGTGGAGGCGACTCAGGGTTATGAAGCTCCTAGGGGCAGCGGTATGCTGGGGTGATAAATGATGGCGTCCAAGGATAGTCAGACCAGCAGCGCTTCCCCGCCATGCCTGCCATGCCGTGCCGATTTTTCGCATCTGCTGCTGTTCTTTGTCCCTCCGCGAACCACCACAATTGACTGCTTTGGGGATAAGCAAACCTCGGTGACGCAGTGCTTTGCCTTGCTAGGTGTCTGTACCACGGCACTTGGTGTAAAGGTTGTAAATGCACATTTCTGGCTCAGACCGTCAGGTGCCTGTGAGACCCAGGTCTCTTCAGTCTGTCCAAGCAATGCAAGCATGCCGTGGCTGTCATTTTCAGTACATTCTTGGGTGCATTGATCGTACCATTCATCGTACTGTTGATTATCACTCATTATACCATCAGCCAGTTTCCTCCTGTGTCCCCATTCTTGTCACAGTCAGCAGGTTTCATTTGGACAGCGTGAGGCATCCCTGGGACGACTGCCATGGTCTGAAGAGATGCTGTGTGGAGTACAGAATGTAACAGAATCTCACCTAGTGTTCTGGAGGTGCCGTTCTAGCTTCATCTCTGTGGTTTTAATAAAACGCCCTGACAAAAAAACATAGGGAAGGAAGGGTTTATTTGGATTACACTTCCAGGTTACAGTCCATTGCCGAGGGGAAGCCAAACAGCTGGTGGTAGCACCAATAATAAAAACCCAGAGGCAGATATTGGGGTTCAACCTAAAGGTCAGAAAAGCAAAGCAGCCAAGCCACTAGAGAGCTCTTACTTTGAAATCTTCAGCTTGAAAGAGAGCAAGTTCCTGTCTCACACTGCCTTATAGTCTTCTCTAGTGTGGGGTTTAGAAGCATGTATCACCACCACCTGGTCTCTATGACTGACTAGTGTGACTGCTTTGCACTGACTTATTTATTAAAACACAAATAATGTACCACTATAGCTGCTCATGTCCCATCCACAGACAAGAGCAGAGAGAGAATAAATGCATCATTGCTAGCCTGTGCACGCTAGGTTGCAAGGCTCAGTCCATGCAACGATGTCACTCATATCAGGTTGGATCTTCCCACCTCGATTAATAATTGAGACATACACAAGCGAACTTTATGCAGACAATTTTTTTCAATTGACATTCTAGGTTGTGGCAAGTTGTCAGGAGGGTTCGGCTCCTTTTCCTTAAGGTTCCGATTTCATAGACAGCATCATATGTGCTAGGTATAGGTCAAAGATTTCAGTCATTCTCATACCAGGTCTTGGAATGCGGACCACAAACATTGATAGCACTGAGATTTAGGTGGTATGAGTGGCCCAAGGTGCCATTCATGTTCTCTGAGCAGTGGCTGCTCCTCTGCCTGCTGCTACCTCTGCTGCTGTGTCTCTGAAGCAGTTGCCACCACCATGTCCTGGGGGATTCTCTGCATCCACCACTGATGCACCTGCAGCAACTATAACTGCATAGCAGACCCTTGTTCTCATGCCGAGGGCGTTCAATTCTAGGCCACTGTCCATCACTTGAATGCTACGGATCCATTGTCTTAATGATACCTATTGGCACTGAAGAGAAATCCGTGCCTCTGTAATGACCACTTCTATTTGTGAACACCTTACAGAAGGGACAGGGTAGCTGTCCTTAGTTACGGTGTCATTTCAGGCTGTCTGTATAGCAAGCAGCCTTGGAGGATAAGGACCATACCTTCCCCCAGAACACGTGGGGGTTTGGGGGTTGGTTTAGAACCTCAGAAGTTACAGGTGGTATCCCCTGTGGACCTCAAGCTCCTCAGAACACGCCGATAGAGTCCCCATTCCCCCACACTATGTGTTCCGGGAGATACTTTTGAGCCCAGCTTTGTATTCCGTTTTCTTTTGTGCTTTTGTCTTGTAGCGAGGGGACTGTTTTCTGCATCAGAGGCTTTAAAATGGAAAACATCAGTTTAATGAACTTTCCTCCTGTTATGCAGCTTCTAGGTGGTGGCAGAAACAGTTCTGGAGCTGCTGTTCTTCTCAGGGCAGTTTCTATTGGTAGTTCTTGCTTACCAAGGTTGGTCTTCCTTCTTTCCTTCCTTCTTCTTTCCTTCCTTCCTTCCTTCCTTCCTTCCTTCCTTCCTTCCTTCCTTCCTTCCTTCCTTCCTTCCTTCTTGTGTGGTACTGAGATCAAACTCATGTCCTTGTCCATGGTAGACAAGCTCTCTCACAGGTTACATGCTTTGCCATCCATGTTAAGGCTGTGTGTGTGTAGCCGGGAACCTCATGCGTGCTAGGTGTATTCTTTACCACTGAGCAACACCCCTCACCTCTGCTGAGGCTGATTTTAATTTTAGTAAACATTTTATTTTTCTCTGTGGTGTTTACCTCAGAGTCCCCGCCCTGTTTCTGGCTTTCCTAGATGTCCCTCCCTCAGCTCTCCCTCTCGCTGCCCTCCCTCAAAGGCTGTGCCATGGCTGCCGCGATACTAGCGCCATTTCATGCTCCACATTCTCCCTCTCCCTCCTTGCTCTTGCTCGATGGCTTACAGTTTCCATTTTATGACTATTCGCTTCTTCAAGCTGCCCTTTATTGCTGAGATCCACACTGTAATTTGAGAAGTAGAACACTAAAATATCCATTCTGAGTCGTCTGCTAACTACCGGGCTGTAATTGTATCCGAGATTGATATTTAGCTAAAACTTAACTATTTTATCCAACTTGAGAGGTGTTTTTGTACCTAATTATTTCTACTTATGACTTTGCTTAGAGTTTTTATTTTACAGTTTTATATGTATATTTTTATACAGCATTAGTTGTTTTTCTATCTATATTCAGGAATCTAGATAAAAGTGTTAACAAAGACATAAAAGTCGTACGTTAAACCAGGACCATAGACTGCATCCTTTTGCTTTTATTCCCCCTGAGATTTATCATCGTGGAGGAGATTCCACCCAAGAATAATGTCTACCACAATTCTCAAACACCTAACATTATGAAACTAAAGCCTTTTTTATATGCTTACTGGGAGCAAAAGGGAAATGATGTTCAGACAAACTACCTATGACAGGAAGAGGAATGCCAACCGTGCGGTGAGCCTGCTAGCTGTGTGCGTTCGCTTGGTGTTATTTTAGTGTGACCGTGTTTCAGTGTGACTGTGTCTTCACTTTGGTTCTTATTCCTTTAGTGATTTCCAGTTATACACTTTCCCTGAGGGAGGCAATGGGAAGAAGACACAGACTCTTGCATCGAAGAACAGAGGCATCCTACCTGGGACTCAAGGGGCCCCAGAGGCTCATAGAAAGCTTGTTACTGGGTGTTCTATGATGGGTTAAAAAGCCTGGAAGCTACAGGTCTTAATTTTTCAGGGTTCTGGAGGTTGAACCTTCTACCAAAATCAAGGTAGCAACAGGGTTGGTATGTGGTGAGGAGGCCTTGTGCTGTCTCCTAAACTTTCCCAGAAGATTCTCATTTTCTAGAGGAATTTTTCAATATGGTCCTTGTGTCACCCCATGCACACCTCAAGTCTGCATGTTTTTTTTTTGAGTGTGTGTCTATGTGGTGTGTATTTGTGTGGGTGTTGGGGCCAGAGGGAAATCTGTGTTGGTCCTCATGTACCACCTTGTCTGAGACAGCATCTCTGTGGTGACTTCTTGACTGTACAGGCACTGGGGTGACAGACATGGCCTGCCACACCTGACTTTGAGGTGTCTAGGGATTTTAACCAAGGTCCTCACGTTTGCAGCTCATTCTCCACCCACTGAGCCTCCCCCTGAGTCACTCCCTGTAGCTTCAACAGGGGAAGGAGACACTGCCCACAGCTTCCGCATCTTGGGACTGCCCTTACCCCAGGCAGATCCATTTGCTCATTGGAACTGTGAGCCCCGTGGCCTGCCTGCAACCAGAAGTCACAGCACATTAGGGCGGCGCTCAGTAGTCGCTTACCCTAGAACTCTGGCCTCTCAGGAGCTGCGTCATTGGACTGTTTTATGCCTGGAGGTGTGGGGACAGGGAGGATTTGGCTCAACATGAAGGCAGAAGAACAAACACTGTGTCTAAAATACTAGAAGCCAGACATCATTCTTAGAAACCTGTCCACTCGTGGAGTAAGTTGGGGAGAATCTTGAAGAAGTTGGGGAGGGGAAATCCATCACACAAAAACTTTAATTAGTAATTAATTAATCAATAACAAACAGGAACCCTACCCACCCATGGATGCGTGGTACTAGCCACTTTGCATCTTTCATGTATTAAAAGCCATGTTACCTCTGGAACATTGAGGCTGCCGATTTGGTGAAGTGATTGATTAGACTGTGACAGGGTTTCAAAACTTTTAGTAGTATTATTTTCATGTGGGAGCAGATTTTGGAGGTTTTTCAATTTTTGTTTTACTTGCTTTTAATTTAATTTTAAAATTAATAAAGGTCAAAATATTCATAATGAGAATGTATTATTTTCTTCTACTAGAAAAAAACCCCACCCAAATATGAAGAACAGATTTTAGAAGTGAGATTTCACCTTCTAATCCCCGGAGTGCAGCAAGGGGTGCCGCTATCAGGCCCTCTTGGTAATGATTTACCAAACACATCCCTATCCATTGGCCAAGCACTGCTGGTACCCGGCCGTTTGCTTCAGTCACTTGTGGACACCTGGGGGAAATTGTCCTTGCTGTTCCCATGGTTAGGAAGGAGTGTTCCATTGGAGTCCCCACCCAGGCAGACCCTAGGGGTCCCTTCAATTGAGACTCCCTGCTGACCTTGGAGCCATTTGCTGCACAGCTCTGTGGGGTGGACCCAGTGAGATGAGACCTGGAGGGACCAGGAAAAGGAAGTTTATCCCCCCTCTGCTGTGGTAGGGATTCAAGGCAAAATCCAAGAAGCAAAATTTGTCTCTCTTGGGGTGAGGGGATCATGACTGTAATTGGCCTCTGACACCAGGAGGCAGGTGGTGTTGGTGCGACTTCCTGAAATCAGGGACCCTTCTGAGAGGTTGGGAAGGAGCTGTGTTCCAGGGACCTGAAGATTTCTGAAAGTAGGTGTTTGATGTGGTGTTCCAAACCAACAAGGAAGGTGCTGGGAACTGCCCTGTGCCCATCCTGATGACCAAGGTAGCTTAGGATTTCTATTACTATGAAAGGACACCATGACCATGCCACCTCTTCTAAAGGAAAACATTTTCTTGTGCTGGCTCACAGTGCAGTGGTTCAGTCTGTTATCTTAATAGTGGGACCTGGCAGCATGCAGTCAGACATGGTGCCCGAGAGGTAGCTGAGTGTCCCACATCCTGCAGGACAACAAGAAGTGGTCTGTCTCACTGAGTGTGGCTTGAACATTGGCGACCTCAGAGCCCACTCCCACAGTGACACACTTCCTCAAGCAAGGCCACACTTCCTCCAGCAGGGCCGTATCTCCCATTAGTGCCATGCCCTTTGGGGGCCATTTTCTTTCAAGCCACTATGCAGGGATAACCGGAAAAGGCAGCTTTCTTAACCTTTCTTTCTCATACAGAAAATAGAACTAGTAATTATTGATTATTGTTGTAGTGATTCAATGTGTTAATACATATGTTCACACAGCATTTAACAAACCGTAGATATTATATCTATTTGCATGGTGTGTGTGTGTGTGTGTGTGTGTGTGTGTGTGTGTGTGGTCTTACAGACTTACTGTGGTTCAGTTCTATAGAGGAAACCCTGGGGCAGCCAGGAGTCTTTCCCAATGGCAGGCCACACAGCCTTTATCCTCATGCCCCTGTCCTTGTGACCTTTATCCCAAAGACATAAAAGAGAAAGCCTGAAAATCTGAGCCCATGTTCCCTGGACAATGCCTACTCCCTGCTGGAGGTGTTGGCTTTGACGTTGGAGGACATGTTCATGAGAAACGGGGAAGGCATTTGGGGATGTCTGGACTTCATTTGCACCCTTGTCTTAGGCATACCTTTGACCCTGCTCTCTGGCTGCTTGATGAGAAACCACAGGGAATGCAGCTTTAAGACCCTACCCTTATTATTACTGAGCTGGAAACCCAGACAGACAGAGTCTGCTGGGGTGGTGGGGAGTCTGCTGAGATGGAAGGGCTCTTGGCCATCACTGGAGGTGAATGTAGCTGCTGTCAGAGGAGGAAATTGGGGATAGCTGATGTCTAGCCAGTGGGGACAAAGACTTGATTGACATCTGGGTCCCTTTTTGTGAGGCATCCGCAAAGCAAGGGCATCCCAGTGTGCTGAGGCATGGAAGGTAAGCCTGGAGAGTGAACTGTCTCTGCTGCAGGCCACTGTCCCCATGGAGTAGTGCTGCCCAGTCTTCACATAGATTCTGACAGTGACCGGTTAGGACTAGGACATCCCGCTGCCTCTTGTTCCTCTAATTTCATAATAAAGAGTCACCACTTAGAAAACCTGGGGCTGCCTTTCCTTTCTCCCATGGTGACCTGGTTGTTGAGGCCCTCGGAGCTGCTCCATTCATTTGTCCATCTGTTTAGCAGTGATCAGCGTCGGGGTTGGGAATAGACTTCTCCAGTGGTAACAGTGGTGGTCAGTAGGCATAGAAAAGGTGTTCAAGCCAGGTCAACAAAGGGGAAGATGAAAATTGCTTGCCAGTGAGGGTAGTTAGCTTGCCTTCTGCAATAGATCCCATCTTGCTGCATTAACAGTCACTACCTGAACCCCTAAAGGCAGAGTACCCCAGAAGACACCTGGAGGGTCAACAAGTGAAGGTTGTTCCCACACAAAAGTCACGGGCTGTGTGGGAAGGCTGTGCTTTGGGGTGACTCTGAGCCTCTAGCATGGACATTATCAATATCCTGGAGGCAGGAGCTGATACAGGGCCCATGAAGGGGTGCTGCTTACTGCTGGCTTGCTCCTCAAGTCTTATTCAGCCTGCTTTCTTATAGAACTCAGGACCACCAGCTCAGGGATGGCACCACCCACCATGGGCTGGATCCTCCACCATCAACCACTAATTAAGAAAGTTCTCTCCAGCTGAATCTTACGGAGGCATTTTCTCAGTTGAGGTTCCCTCCTTCCAGATGACTCTAGCTTGTGTCAGGCTGACATAAAGCCAGCCAGGACCGTCACTGATATTTTACAGGTTGTGTGTTGCCTGTGGAGGATGTTTGCAGTTATTAGCATTTCCCACTTCTTCTCAGTCCTTTTCTTTGAAACGGAAGGTGTAAATTCTGGGTTTCTTTTTCTCACGGCTGGGAAGAATTCTGGAGGTCTTTGCTCCATGGGTACAACATTGTGTGGGTCACTGGTGATTTCTTAAGCATCTTATTCTGAGTCATGCTCAGTTGTAGGTGGAGGATACAGGAGGGGACAGTTCAAGCCAGCTAGGGTACACTAGTCGCTGCAACAGAGGGACAGGGCGGAGGTGCTGAAGACATCAGAGGGTTTGCCACAGCTCTGAGGGTTAGTGGGTGGCTTTGCTCTGTCTGGTCATTGAAGAATGTGGCTTGGCAATTTTCAACACAATACAATGTTACCCAGGCATCAGGAAGGAGAGAAAGAATGTGCTTTATCAGGAGGGGATTCCTTCAGGTTCTAGGAACCCAGCCTGGAGGCGGTATGCCCCTTTCTCTCCTTTCCTACTGGGGAATGCTCTTTCTTGTCAGCATCTGCTGGGCTTGACAGGGAGGAGCAGCGTATGAACAACTGGCAGAGAGGAACTGGTTTTCCACCTCAGCCTGTGCATCACACTATAGCAAGAAGAGCTGGTCTAGAGACAAGACTCTAACATGAAAACACAAAGACTCCTGAAAACACAGAATGTATCATATTCAAATATCACTTGCCTCATGTATCTGTTTCTAGTTCAGCATTTCTGGTTACTAGTGATGTTAAATACATTCACTTTCTTGCAATCCTGACCATTCTTAGCCTGCAGTCCTTAGGAGAATAATAAGCATTATTGAAGTGTATTGGAGAATTACAATGTTCCAGGTTTACACTTCTGCTCCTCTTCCAAAATTAACAATCACACATACGTATTTAGTGATATTGCTATTTTATTCCATATGAAAGGACACTGAGGCTCAGAAAGCGTAAGGCTCTTCATTAAGATTGCGTGCCAGTCAACACAGCCAGCTTATAAAACCAGCCTGGCTGCTTATCAATAAATGAATGGATAAAGGAAATGAATTTGTGTACACAATGGAGTATCATGCCATAAAGAGGAATGAATTATACCATTGGCAGGAAAATGGGTAGAGCTGGAAATCACGCTGTTAAGCAAAACAAATCAGACTCAGAAGGATAATTTCATGTTTCCTCTCATATATGGATCCTAGATTATAGGATGAATATGTAGATGAATGACATGAAACTATAAGGGGGCTCTTCGGGGAAAGAAAGGGGACTAAATAGAAAGGGGAACGAGAGTGTAATTAGGGTGCTGGCGAATCTGGTCAATGTATGTGACAGTGCCGAGCGGTTTCATGCCAGTTCGACATAAGACAGGGTCATTTGGGAAGAGGGACGCTCAATTGAGAAAATGTCCCCCCCAAGATTGATGCATTTTCTTGACTGATGATTGATGTGGGAGAGCTCAGCTCATAGTGGGTGGTGCCAGCCTTAGGGTGGTGGTCCTGGGTAGACTGAAGAAGCCATGAGGAGCCAGCCAATGGGCAGCGCTCATCTTGATCAGTGGCTCTCAACCTTCCTAACGCAGCAACCCTGTAATTCAGTTCCTCGTGCTGTGGTTGCTACTTTATAACTGTAATTTTGATACTGTTATGAATCATCATGTAGATACCTGATGTGCAGGATACATGGTGTGTAAACAAAGGGGTTGCAACCCAAATGTTGAGAGCCACTGGTTTATGGCTTCTGCTTCAGTTCCTGCCTCCAAGTCCCTTCTTTGAGTTCCGACCCTGACTTCTCTGGATGGTTGGCTACAAGTTTTAACTTGAAATAAACCCTTTTCTTCCCAAGTTGCTTTTGGTCGTGGTGTTATATCAAAGCAATAAAAACCCATTGAAGACAATGATTTACTTGCATGGAAATGTCTTCATGAAACTCAATACTGTACAGTGAATATACATCAATAAAGGAACCCTGTGCATTTATCACAGTGCAGAAGGCCATCACAATTCAAAGACTGCCACATGTTAGTGCACAGGTCAGTAATGGACGGGATTTCAGAGCATTGAGAAGCTGATTTGGGGCTGGAGGCTCCCAGGGACAAAGCAGGGCATTAGGTCTTGTTAGTTGCCGTGTTAAGCATGGCTGTCAGACATCGACATGCTGGTATGTCTATGAGTGATATGTCACACGAGTGAGACATGTCCAGTTGGAATAGCTCTAGTTGGTGGGTGGCTTCTGATGCTGGGTCACTTCTGTCTTGTGGACAGGAGACCCCCAGTTTCCAGATGTGTTTTGGACCTGGCCATTCCCTTTTCATTAGTTTGGAGTCCTGTCTTTCTTTATGCATAAACTGCTGCAGACTTCTTGGCTGTATTGATCCATCTATTTTTGCGAATCCTTAGTGCCCTGGGACATTAAACAGTATTAGGAAAAAATAGTGCTTATGAAAGTTGGTGTGGGACCTTTGGTTCCCAATTTTCTACTTCAAAGAAGTATCAGAGAAGTAGCCTATTTTCAACTCTAGTTGAAGCACTAGCCTTCTATTTTCCTTTAGCCTTTTTGTTTTCAGTAAAACTGCAATTCCTGACAGCATCTTCTTTGCTGTACCTCTCCCCTGCTCCCTTCCCTCCTCCATCTGCAGGTGTTTTGACAGATGCCTGGCTCCAACCAGCGCCCATAGCCAGCACGGATGTTCCCAGCAGTTCATGTTCCTGCTCAGGCTATTAACAGCTCCTTGGATGGGCTCACCAAGACTCAGTTCAGCCCCAGCTGGCCTTTTCAAGTTTGTCGGCCTGGGGTGGGGATGTTGCTGGCACTTTCTGAAGCTCTTGGAACTGTTTTCTGCATTTAGCTGCTTATCATAAAAATTCCACCCTGGTTAGGAAAGAAAGCCGACCTGGCCCTAGAATCAAGACAATGAAAAGAAACTTTTATAGTTTGTCATTACTGATTCTTTTTTAGTGAGCCCCTTTGGAACCCAAGAGAAGAGAACTCAAATTCAAAAGCAGGTCAAGAGAACCGAAGCAAAGGGTGGATATAACCCCACTGTGTGCTGAATGCAGAGGGTGGATATAACCCCACTGTGTGCTGAATGCAGAGGGTGGATATAACCCCACTGTGTGCTGAATGCAGAGGGTGGATATAACCCCACTGTGTGCTGAATGCAGAGGGTGGATATAACCCCACTGTGTGCTGAATGCAGAGGGTGGATATAACCCCACTGTGTGCTGAGTGTAGAGGGTCAATATAACCCCACTGTGTGCTGAATGCAGAGGGTCAATTTAACCCCACTGTGTGCTAAGTAGAGAGGGTGCCTATAACCCCACTGTGTGCCGAGTAATTTGCAGTGAATTACCTACCTCTAAAGACTGGGCCGTGGCCATACTAGTTTCTCAGCCACTTGCTTCTAAGACGTGCCCCATCTCGATGGGCTCAGCTGCTATTGTGTTTTCTAGAACCCCGGAGGGAATGCTGTGACCACCAGTGCCCTCTACACACCCAGTTGGCTACTTGACTGACTGCATCAGGAACTGCATCATGTTTGCTGGGGCCACAGCATTCTTAAAACTGGGGTCAAGTGAATTTGCTGTTGAGCTCAGGAGTGTGTACACCACACTGCTTAGCTTTAGAGTGTCCCTAAGACTCAGAGGCTGGCTGCTTCCTGTCTGGGGACATCCTGGTTGCTGTCTTGGCTTGTTTGGGCTCCAATAGGGAGCAGATCTAATGGGAAGGCTTATCCTCCTCCCTCAACTGCACAAGTGGAACCACCAGGTGGCTGATGGGATGGGAGCAGAAGACACTTGATTACATGGCCTGTGTGGCAAGCTGAACTTAACCTCTCAGCGTTGCGTCTCATTTTGTGGCAAATGAATTTTAAATCATGGTAATTATTGAGTTTCCTTGATTCTAAGATGTTACTGGTTGTAAAACATGTTATCTTTTTAATGACAGTAGGGAGGGGAAGGGGAGAGAAAGAAATACTGCTTAAAATATGCAATTTGACTACAAAGCACACTTCAAATTTTTGAAATGATAAACGTGGTAAATGGGAAAATGTTTCAGCTGAGCAATTGCGTTAGCAGAGAAGATTTACTGCTCCCGTTTAGAGCGCGGCCAACTTCTCGGGCAACAGGAGAGGCATTTTTTTTTTCTCCTGCAGGTTAGTTATCCCTTTTCCTGGCAGTGGTTTTGGGGCTGCAATTACTGGAGTGGGCAGAGGCCAGCAGCTCCCACTGCTCCTGAGGGGCGATTTGTGGCTGTAATTTCTCACTGTTGTCTGTTCTGCCGCCCACCTAGCTAGTGCTGAAACCCCACTGGTGAGCCAGCATCTACCCAGGGAGAGTGAATTTGCAGGAAGATAAATTCCCTGTTCCCTGCCTACATTTGAATGCTATTGTGAGCCCAAATAGAATACAGATCACTCCCAAATTGAATTCTGTGTACCTGCTCTGCTAAGTAGAAAATTGCATATCAAATAGCGGTTCCTCAACTCGCCTCCATCTAGACACAGAACTTGCTTACCGTTTTCAACGTTCTCTGTCGTTCAGACACAGGAACCCTCTGGCACCCTCACCTCCGAACCTTGGGCACTTTCTTTTGGAACTGTTTTCACTGCCAGCTTCTCCCCACACCCCCCGCAGTGTTCTTGAAAACACTGTTTATGGGTCGCAGCACTGTGCATTTTGTGATGGAGAGGCTGGGTTGTGGGTGCTTTGTCTCTCACTCGTGGTGTTCAACATTACGACCACAGAACAGCAGGTGACCAACAAATGCATTTTGAAATCGGGACTTCGTGAATGCAGAGAGAACTGGCTGTCATAAGAACTCCTAAAGCCTTTTCATCATGTAGCCTTTGGCCTGGAAGGGAGCCTGAGGCCCCTGCTTTTATTTGTATGATGTGTGCTCAGTGTGTTAATTAGCATGTGATTGGCATTTCTCCACGACATAATTCCTCATTAGACCTCTTGTCTCTTTCTCCTTTAACTACTTAAATGTTGTGGCCCAGGGACTCCTGGGGTGACTGCCTGAGCCAGTGCAGCTGTGGGAGTCCCCGCTAGTCTCCAGACAGCTGCACGACCCAGCAGAGGGAGATGCCAAGCACAGAGTGAAAAAACATGGACACCAGCTCTGAGCCTAGGAGCTGTGCCCGGAGTGGGCAGCGTGGGTGTGTCTGGGTACCCAACACTCTACGTCAACAGCAGACCCGGCAGGTCCTTCACATCTCCAAAAGTGCTTTGGTCTTTAGCATTAGTGCCCCGTTCCTTTTTATCCTGAAACTTCTGTTCTGAGTCATAAGTAAAATATAGTTTCACAGCTATGCATGATGACGCACACCACGGGTTCCGGCACCGGAAGGCAGAAGCAGACGGATCTCTGTGAGTTTGAGGTCAACCCTGGTCTACACAGTGAGTTTAGGATAGCTAGGGCTACAACAGTCACACCGTGTCTCAAAACAAACAAACAAACAAAACAGAGCAAAACAAAACTTCAGAAAGAAAACACTAAAATTTGTTGATCTTTAGCAGGAAGAGTGTGGGTGGAGGAGATGAAATGTGTACCAAAGAAATTAAAACTCAAACCTAGATTCTGTTCAAGGATGGTTTGCCAAGAGCTATGTTCTGGTCTGAATATGGCAAGATGCAATAATGTGATATGGCAGAAATCTCCCTCAGCAGAGGTCTGGGTGGGGCCTGAGCTGTTTGATGAACAGGGGCATTGCGAAAGAACTGCTTCATCCACTGACGCTCTTGGCCTCTCTGAGGCTCATGGTTTAGTTGGAAACTCTCCTCCCTCCAGGTCGTTGTTCTTTAGGGTGCTGTGTGAGGAGCATCTTAAGCGTGACAGTGGCAAAAAGACAAACTCTGCTAGTTTTCCGTGAACATAGGTCAGGATTGTCATAGCCTACAGTGTGAGAGGCTGATCCATCTTCCCTCCTGCCTTTGTGGTTTCTGTGTTCTTGAAGATTCTAAAGATAGCGGCCACCTCCGGGCACTGCTTCCTATTCTGTAGTGCTACGTTCCCTGGTCATCTCAGCCGAGAGGTGTACAGACCACACAAATATTTCCTGTCCCTCTTTTATGCGCCAAGGCAGTTAGGGCACTGTGTTCACTGTTTCTAAAGTTATGCTGTGGTAGGTTGTGTGTGTGTAACACGAGGGCCGGCTTGTTGGGGTATCTGTCCCGCCCGGTACCCCACAACCAGCAAGTCCCAGAGAAAATCAGTCACACAGAGATTTCTGTAAGTTATAAAGCTGATTGGCCCATTAGGTCAGGCTTCTTATTAGTCCTTGTAACTTATATTAATCCATTATCATTATCTATGTTAGCCATATGGCTTGGTACCTCTTTCAGCTGTCAGCTCACATGTTGTTGCCTCTTCGGTGGTCTGCACAGGAATGCGGAGGGAGCTTCCTGCTTTCCAGAATACTCCCAGTCTCTTTGCTCCACCTCTACTTCCCGACTGGCTTTCCCGCCTATACTGCCTGCCTGGCCAGTCAGCGTTTTATTAAAATATGATTGACAGAATACAAACAATTCTCCCACACCATGTGTGTACAACCATTTCTGACCACTGTCACCATTTTGAGTGTGCGCTTCAGGAGTGTTTAGCATATTTCATTCCTCTAAGCAGCCCTGTAGAATGCCGTCATCGTGTGTGTGTGTGTGTGTGTGTGTGTGTGTGTGTGTGTGTGTGTGAAACTCTGCACCCACACATTCCCTGGCCTCCACCATCCTACTTTCTGTTTCTATGAGTCTGACTGTCCTGTACACTTACTTCGGAGGATTTCAATAGTCGCTGTATTTCTGTGTTCGAGAGAATGTCCTTAAGTTCCTCCAGGTTGTACTACAGCACAGGATTTCCTGTCTGGTAAAGACTGAGTCATATTGCAGTCTGCACATGCGTCTCATTTTGTTTATACATTAGCTTGTCAGTGAGTGTTTCAGCTGTTTCCATCTCTTGGCTGTGTGAACCGCTAACGCGACTACGCAAATACGTCATTGAAATACCGCCTCGAATCCTTCTGACGACATATCCAGAAAGAGGATGACTGGATCACGTGGTTGTTCTGTTTTACATGTTTTAAAAAAGGGAGCAGCTGCTATGCTAGCCATAGTGGTGACATCACTGTCGTTTTGACCCTCGGCAGTTCCAGGGTGTCCGCGTTCTTTTGGCTGATACTTGTTACTTTCTGCATTTTTGATAGTAGCTACCCTAGTGGGCATTATTTTGGTTACATTTTTAATGAATTACGTTTCAAGACACAGCCAAGGGGTAGTGTGTTATCCAAGGGGGCACTGAGCTTAAAAATGGAAGAACAGCTGTTCTAGTGTCTCTCTCTCTCTATAGTTTAAGCAAGTTATGTCAAAATATTATTTTCATAGCTCAATGGGAAACAATTTAGCCCTCTCCAGCAAGGACACTCCCCACGCAGCTCATACCTTAGTGTGATTTTCACAGGCATCTTTTGTTCTCCGTGGAAGTTAGTATTTTTTTTTTCTCTTCTGCATGGGTGATGAGTGATCTTTCTATTAAGTGGCAGGACAGAACACCTGTTTTGGCACTACATCTATGAAATTTACATGTAGTAAGCATTAGTGGATAGGATTTCATGCCTGGGCAAGAGTGGATTTCCTGGTGCACACTGGTCTTGAGGACACAATGAAAAAACCTTTATCCTTTGAGCCCTGGTTGGTCTCCAGATGCTTTATTGGTGTGGAACTTTGGGCTTTGGAGACTGGTAATAGTCTACCATCTTCCTTAAAGTGTGTACATCAGTGGTGTGGACTAGTATGTTTAAAAGGCAGGGCATTTGGTTTGGAGCCTTGTGGGTAGTGTTGTGGACTCTTGTAGTGTAGACAGATGCAGACATAACCTTGGTTGGCCTGACTGCCCCAGTACTTCCGTCTTGGGGTACACCCACTAAAGCCCATCTGCATCAACATGGGGTTCACCTAGGATTTCCACAGTCCTCACCTCTGGATGTCTTCTCTGACCAGAGGACTAGGGATATGGCTCAATTGGTAGATTCTTTTCCTTGCTTGCATTAAGTCCTGGGTCCACAGCATTGCATAAACTGGTCACAGTGGCATCACCTGGCATTCTGGGGTGATGGGGACAAGAGGATTAAGACTTCAAGGCCTCCCTCATCGCTGATAGAGCAAATTGAGGCCAACCTGGGCTACATGAGACCAGAAGGCAACAAAATACAACAAAATACCCCAAAGAAGCTAACCATGGATACATTTTGTTGTTGATCTTTTCTTAGTAACCTTCAGTCTCAGTCTCGCAAATAAAATTTTCTTTAGCGTGTCAGCGATCAAAAGATGTAGATGAAAAAAAATTATGACAATTTCTCACCTGAAATGGCGCAGACGATGCCAAGAGTCTTCTTCCCTTTTTTAGTGTCGGTATTTGTGGCTGTTCAATTAAACAGCCACCCAACAGTAGCGAGCCCACCACTATTTCTAAATGTTCCATCTTGGTGTTTGTAGCTCTCCATATGTTTGAAGGATGACATAATCCTTATGGAACACATTCAAGTTGTTGCTTCCCAACTTCAATAGAGGCAGTTCAGTCTGTCTCCTCTTAGACAAATGGTTAATGAAAAGGTAGCTGAACAATCATTTTCTTGTAATATGCAATTCTGTCTCCTTAAATACAGGCGCCTGACAGAGCCACTCAGCAGTTAGTACTTTCTGTATACAACTGAACTCTCTCTGACCTCCAGAAGCTAACAACTGGAGAAAAAAGAGAGGGAGAAGGGGTAGTCAGCTAAAAATAAATGCTCCCCTGTAATGCCTATTACCCTGAGAACTGAATGGAAGGTGTATTTTACTTGATTTTTTTCAGATAGTGTATGAATAACTGCCTTCTGTTGCCAAATGTATTTTTAATGATTTCGAAGCATTTCGTGATGTTGATACAGTGTTTGGAAACTGGTGGGATTATCTGAAGGATTCAGAATTTAGAGTCCCCAACTTTCTCTCCGTCACCCTGTGCCAGCGTGTTGGGCTGTGGCCCAGATGCACAGCGTCACCCTCTGCCTACAGCAGAGGAGGAGAAAACAGAAAGTTTGCTCATCTATCCCAAGGCAGCGTGAAATTTAATTTTATTCTGTAGTTTTCAGCATCTTCAAGAGTTTCTCACTTAGAATCAAGCAAAGTTGGCCTTTTCTTTCACCCAGTGGCATCTTCAGGGTGTGGTGTGGGAGAATTATCTGTAGTCTGTCAATCATGTATTTTAATAAAACCCTGATTGGCCAGGCAGGAAATATAGGCGGGAAAACCAGACAGGAAGTAGAGGTGATGCAATGAGAACAGGAGAATTCTGGGAAGCAGAAGTTTTCTCTGCCACTCCTGTGCAGACCACCGAAGAGGCAGCATGTAACTTGCCCAGCTGAGAAAGGTACTGAGCCATGTGGCTAATGTAGATAAGGATAATATCTTTATCTTAAGGAACATAAGTTATAAGAGCTAATAAGTGGCCTGACCTAATGGGCCAATCAGTTTATAACCTAATGTAGACTTTGTTATTTCTTTGGGACTTGCCGGTTGTGGGGTAC
Organism: Myodes glareolus; assembly: GCF_982192425.1. Classification (NCBI taxonomy): domain Eukaryota; kingdom Metazoa; phylum Chordata; class Mammalia; order Rodentia; family Cricetidae; genus Myodes; species Myodes glareolus. The sequence continues at coordinate 71,133,796 of NC_142040.1, forward strand.
CAGGTGGGACAGAAACCCCAACAAACAGGTCCCCTCATGTTACAAGGGTGTGGCCTAGAGTAATGATTGGCAGTTCTTGTCTGCTCCATGCCAGTCCTGGATCTAGGCTATCTGTACACATTTGGGTGGAGAGTGTCAATCACTTCCGTTTGATGACGGAGAGAAGGGGGTCAGAGAAGTTAGCAAACTCTGCCAAGGTCACCCAGGAGCTCTGTGGCAGAGCCAGTGTTTACACTTGAGGCAGTTGTGACTTTCGACTCTCACACAGCAGCGTGACGGCTGAAGAGTACAGTGTGTGAAAACTGCCTCAGTTCTGATTGTCCCAGAGACATAGGGGAAGAGTATCCTGAGGAGGGGAGAAGGCGTGAAAGGAAACACAGCCCTGTACCTCCAGGATGAATGCAAATTAAGCTGGGGTATACCAATTAGGCCTGAGTCTGGAAGATAGTATTTACTGTTTGTTCATAACAACTTTGTTTTTCCGTTCTGAGTCCTAATCCAGGACCTCCTAGCCAACTGGAAAGCACTGTACGGTCGGGCTACATGCACAGTTCAGATGTCTGCTCTTTAGAATGTGTCTAGGGCTGGAGGTGTGGCCCAGTGACTCAGAGCATCTCCTTCAGCAGTTACATGGCGTCTCTGTGATGCTGCCCCCCCCCCCCGCCTCTCTCTCTCCCAGCCTGGCTATATTCTGCCCCGCTACAGGCCAAAGCAGCTTCTTTATTAACCAACGGTAGTAAAACATATTCATAGCACACAGAGGGGATCACCACATCAGCACTATCTTTCCAGCGGACCCAAGCTGAGTTTCCATCACCACGCCAGACGGCACCAGACTTCCTTTTCTGGACCCTCGTACAAATGTGCACATCGCTGTCCCATATATGCCACTAAAATATAAAAATAAAAACCTTAACACCACCATAATGTACATTCTTCTTTATTATTCTACTCTACATTTTTCATAGACCAGACGTGAGTTGTTCATACACTGGAGTCTTAGGGTTTCTATCGCTGTGATGAGACACCATGAGCAAACGGTAAGCGGGGAGGAAAGGGTTTATTCTGACATTTCCACAGCACGGTTCATCACTGAAGGAAGTCAGTACTGAAACACAAACAGGGCAGGAACTAGGGGGCAGGACCTGATGCAGGAGCCATCAGGACAGAGTTCATTAGGAGGGGTGCTGCCTACTGGCTTGTCCCCATGGCTTGCTCAGCTTCTTTCTTATAGAACCCAGGACCACTAACCCAGGGATGGTACTACCCACCATGGGCTGGGCCCTCCCCCATCAATCTCTAATTAAGAAAATGTCCTACAGCTGGACCTTATGGAGACCTTGTCTCAATTGAGGTTCCCTCCTTTCAGATGACTCCAGCTTGTCTCAAGTTGACATAAGACTAGTCAGCACAGCTGATGTGACACCCACGTGAGTGCCCTGGAAGGAGGTATGGTGGCTCCAGTTCTACCTCTGATTAGCCCTGGGCAAGGTTCTCTGCTCTCCTGGCCTCTGCTTCTCCCTCTGACAAACGGGTTTGATGATGCTACCAATGCCCATTAGAAGAGGTGCAGATGATCTAGGCCTGGGGTTTGGTGCAAGGACTTGCTCAGGCGATGTGAACCGGCGTTGAGAGCTCACAGAAAAGAGGACTCCAGGCTCATGGGGCTGAGACAGGGTGTCACCACCTTCGGTGAGAAGCAAAATTATTCATGGAGGAGGGGGTGAGCCACAGAAGGCTTTGTTAGAGCGGCGTGAGGAAAGATGTTCCAGGGCAGGGCTCAGTAGGAAGGACATGAGGTCTTGTCACTGCACAGCTAGAATGTTTTGGGGTGCAGGTTTCAGGTTTGACCTCTTGGGGTGCAGGTTTCAGGTTTGACCTCTTGGTCAAGACCACTGCCTAGTGCTGCGTCCTCTCTACCACCGTCTCTGGGACCCAGGCATCTTCTATACCCAGAGCCTAGATTGCCTAATATGACTGTACTGGCCGGTTTTGTGTGTCAATTTGACACAAGTTAGTTATCAGAGAAAGGAGCCTCAGTTGAAGAAATGCTTTGCTGAGATCCAGCTGTAAGGCATTTTCTCAATTAGTGATCAATGGCAGAGGACCAAGCCCCTTATGGGTGGTGCCATCTCTGGGGTGGTGGTCCTGGCTTCTGTAAGAAAGCAGGTTGAGCAAGCCAGTAAGCAGCACCCCTCCTTGGTCTCTGCATCAGCCCCTGTCCCCAAGATCCTGCCCTGTTTGAGTGTCTGCCCTGAATTCCTTCAGTGATGAACAGCAATGTTGAAGTGTAAGCCAGATAAACCCTTTCCTCCCCAGCTTGCCTTTTGGTCCTGATGTTGACCTTTAGATACTTCTGATGGATGTCCAAGAGTCATGAACAAATACTAATTCTTCTGGTCCCCTAAACTGTTTGATATTTGAATTCTTGGATTTTATTTTAATTATATTTTCAATTGAAATTTATAATTACATCACTTCCCCCATAGTCCCTCCCAACCCCCAAATCCCTCTCAAGTTGAAAGCCTCATTTTCTTTGATTATTATTGTTGTACACACACATACACACACAACTATATAAACACAATCAACTGGATTTGTTTTTTTCTCTGTGTATATAATTTCAAGGCTGACCACTTTGTATTGGGCAGCCAATTAAGAAGCTCATCCTTGGGACCCTCCTCTTAGCAGAGAGATCAGAGAGAACCCTGCCTTAGTCGCATGTAGTTCTTTATCTAGGGATTGGATCCCTTAGGTTTTCCCCTTTGCACCTTAGGGTGTGCATTGATATTGCCATCGCTCGGGTCTTGTTTATGCAGCCATTTCTAGGAGACAATCTTACAACAGACTTACTAGTATTCTGGCCTTTACAGTCTTTCTGTCCCCATCCTGCCCTGAGCGATTCGCTGAGCCTGAGGTGCGGAGTTGTTCTGTAGATGTGTCTGCTGGGGCTGACCTCATCATGACCCACTGACCTCTGCACTGTGTCCCCTGTGGTTTTCTGTGGCGGACCCAGTTTCCGTAAAGAGAAGCTTCTTTAACGAGGAGTGGTAGCTGCTCTTCCCTGTGGTATAAGGAGAAGCATTAGGACGCAGTCAGGGACTGCAGCAGTATAGTAAGGGGCAGTAGTAGTCTCTTTTAAGATTCATGACCTCAGCAGTCCTGGGTAGCTGGCTAAGTTTCTAGAGTCAGGAATGGTTTCCCTCTGGGTGAGCGGGGCCTTGAGTCAAATTGGGCAGTTGCTGGTTACTGCCAACATATGAGCGCCACTCTTGTGCCTTTAGGGATATCTTGACATGCTGGCTGTTGCTGTGGTTCATAGACATTGCTGGATAGGCTTGTTGATTGCTTCTTTCCTTTACAGCTTGCATAGTGCTTTCTGATACTGTGGGCGTTAAACCCCAGGAAGGAGGCGTTCAGGATAGATCTAGCTCAGATCTTCTGAGTTCTGTGTCCTAAGCATGTGGTGTTTTCAGAAACAGGGATTTATTGAAACCTCTGAGAGGAAACCGAGGGCAACAGCAGTGGTTTGTGTTATTTTGGGAGTCAGTTGATCTACCCTGACCAAGCCCTCGAATGCATGTTTTTCAGGTCTAGTGTGTGTGCGTGTTTGGCTATGTGGCTCTTGTGGGAACATCGCAAACCCAAGTGGCATAACTTCATTTAAGACATATATTACATATTATATGCTATATATTATATGTAATATATACTATACATATAGTGTATACATTATATGTATTGTGTATAATTTTAGGTAATTATTAAATAGTATCAAACAATCCTGATGTTATTTGTCTCTCTTCCCTTCTCCTGTGCTGACCTCCCTCCCTCCCCATTTGCCCCATTTCCTCCTTCGTTTCATCCGTATCCTTTTATTCCCCTCTGCTGTCCCACCTCTACCGTCCCTTACACTTTCCCATTTTCTTTATTTACTCCAGGCTAAACTTCTGAAAATTTGGAACTAGGAACTACAGATGAGAGAGAACATGCGGCGGTTGGCTTTCTGGGTCCAGATTACCTCACTAGAGATATCTTTTCTAGTTCCACTCATTTACATACAAATTTCACCTTTAATTACAGCTGAATAATATTCCACTGTCTATCTGTACCACATTCTCATTATCCGCTCACCTGTCAAAGGACGTTTAGGTTGTTTCCATTTCTGGAATTTAAAAAGCGTCGTTAGCTCTGGCCTGTTTCCTCATGGTGGAAGCAGTGGCTGTTTTGCTCTCCGCCTGATCTTAGCACTCACCTAGACCCAGCCAGTAGAAATCAGCTTCTTTGCCATCACTCAGAGCCGACCTTGGGTCTCTGGTCTCCCTTCCCTCTGCTCCACTCGGAACACGGTGTTGTGTTTCAGTTGGTCATTTCACTCCCATTTCCCCTCCCCAGTTCACTGATAGTGTCCATGTTACACACCTGTTGTTTCTCTTACTCAAAGCAGAACACAGCAACAGCAGTGGCTCACAAATGGAGTCAGTGAAGCCTGGGTGTCTTTGCTGCCCAGATGTATCTTCCATGCTTCATACAAAGCTGTTTATCATTACCTTTCCAACCCCTCCTCCGTCTCACTGTTCAGCCACACGCCTGCTCACTGAGCCCTTAGCCCGAGAATGTATGCTTTTTAATGTTCTCTTCTGCGCTGTGATCACTGCTGAGGATGCGACCCCCTCACCCCTCATCCTCTTATTTGCTCATTGATCTCATACTCGTGAAGCCGTCACCCAAGTGGGCGGCAGCAGATGGTTCCTCCAGTGTTCCCGGTGACTGCAGGGCACCTTGTTCACACTGCACTTTGTGCCCAGTTGTCCCAGCTGACTTGAGGTGCCGGAGCTGGGACTTGCATGCAACTTTAGACGCATTGGCATCTGGTGCTGTCCGAGGTTCAGAACCGTCATTAGTGAATGTGTGAGCATGGAGGGCAGTGAGAAAGGAGGAACCGTGTTAAGGCTTGGGAGATGGCATGGGTGACAGCACTGCGGATGGTGATGTGCAGACATCTAAAGATCTACCGCCTCTAGCGAGCCGTAGTGGCTCAGAACCTGTGGTAGACTTTTACGTGCTGTGGAACTTGGCCCTGTTGCCAATAATTTTTAGAAAAGCCCCAGCCCTAATGCTTAAACACATTGCTATAATTCCACTCTCCATAAAGTGATCTTTAAATTGTGTTTCGAGGCTGGGAAGTACGCATCAGTGACATGCTTAACTGTATAGCCTCCGCAAAACAGGAATCTAGACCCATCTGTATGCAAATACGATGCTTCAAGTTCATTATTGTTATTAGGAAATGGAAATACAGCCAGAGCAGAAATCACAGCGTGCTTCCCTCTGTCTAGGCGGTGCTTCCATCGATGGAGCTCCTGAAGGACTTCGTGCATTTAGTAACCCATTACAATGAATGATTTTATATCTAATGTAAAATTAAAGGAATTCAAGGATCTGCCTAGAAGATACACTTGCTCAAACCTCTACCAGTGTCTCTGCTGGCGCTGCTAGCTAGTCTAGTGGAGGGTTATGGGACAAGGAAATGTCCAGGCCATATGAATACTTTCTAAATTCAGGTGTGTTTATTTTTTGAGCAGGTACTGAGCTGAGTTTCTTGCCTTTTGTATGACACGTAAGACCCAAAGACAATGGGCAAAGCACTCTTAGAGGTGAGCACCATCAATGCCTTGTTTTTTAACCTCCTCTTTTCTCTTCTCAGTTTTCCTTTCTGATGAGTATTCCTGGCTTCTGGCTCTCGTGTCTGTCTCAGTTATGGTGTCTATTGCTGTGCAGAGACGCCATGACCATGGCAACTCTTAGAAAGGAAAACATATAATTGAAGCTGGCTTACAGTTCAGAGGCTTAGTCTATTGTTGTCATGGCAGGAAACATGACAGCATGCAGGCAGACATGGAGCTGGAGGGGTAGCTGAGATCATCAGGCAGCAGGAAGAGAGAGACACTGGGCCTGAACTGAGTTTCCGAGACCTCAAAGCCCACCTCCAGTGACACACTTCTTCCAGCAAGGCTGTGTCTCCTTATAGTGCCGCTCCTATGAGCCTACAGGGGCCATTTTCATTCAGACCCCCTGTGTCTATCAGTTTCCTGTCTACGGCCCCATCAGGCAGGATTTATTGTGCCCACCCTGGCATCCCCCAGGTTGTCTGGCATCCCATGCAAATATTCTTTCATGTAGCTCTTGTCCATGTGAACTCTTCAACTCTAGAATGTATCACTGAGGAAATGAGGTGTGACCTTTAGACTTGTTCTCGTGGATGCTCAAGCATGGAAGACTTAGAAAATAGCGAAAGGAGAGACATTTGCTTAATTCATTATTTTATTTAAATAATATTTTATCTAATATTCATACTTGCACATTGTGTGTTTGGATCAAATCCACCATCCATTCCCTCCCCATCATTCCTCCTCCATCTTCTACTATTTTTCCCTCTCAACTTCATGTGCTTGATGTCTCTATTGCTTTCTCTCTAAATACCCAGAATCCACTTAGCGCTGCCTGTATGTGCAAGGGTGTAGAACCATTTATTGGAGCAAAGGTGGCCTCTTAGAGCCCCCATCAATGAGGGGATACATCACTCTCGCAAGCTATCTTCCAGAGAAAACCCTTTTTGAGACCATGAGGCTTGTAAATAAGGCCTGCGTGTCCCCTCAAATCTGGGGAAAGCCTGTGTCCCTGCCTCTCCCTGAAATACTTTCCTCCATCATGAGGTATGTGCTGAGGCCCTCCTCCCACATTTGGAACCTGTTTTGCCTCTGCTGCTCAACCCATCTCACCACCAGCACTCAGTGCTGTGCTGTACAGTTTCCATGTTGTGCCCACATGGTGCCTACTCCAGGTACGTGCCTGTGAGAACCGCTGCAGAGTTGTGTATTTCCCTCTTCCAGTAGGTGGCAGTAAACGGACTGCTTCCAACTAAGGTCAGGCTTAGGACAGAGGGCTGTCTTGAACGACAGGGTCTTTAATGACTTGCAGGAAAGGGCTGTGTGGGTTAGGGAGGCCTTGGAGTACCTCCGACCACAGTGCTGCACCATCCGTGCCCTTCATCTTGAGAAGCACCTCCATTCCTTCCTAGGTGGCTCCATTTACTCTTTCAAAAGGGTTTTGAACATCTGTAATGCGCTGGAATCCATAGAATTTTGAGGGTCTCATAAAATATCTCTACTCCTGTTAGAGGCCGTCTAATTAAAACTTCTGGGCCTCTTCCTACCCTGCATGGCATCCCAACCCCTTTGCTTCCCAGGCAACAGAGTATGAAGAGGAAGTACAGTGTTGTCTCCATGGTGAGCACTGAGTTCCACTGGTTCTCCCAGGAGCCTCTGGGGCTCCCTCAGTCCAGAGAGGAGGGGGTGCCTTTTGTGGAGTTGTAATAGTTGATGCTGTGGAGCTAATGGTCCTTCTCTGGTGCTCAGCTTTGGGAGTGGTCTGCTATTGAGTAATCTTGATTAGGGTGGTAGATGTAAGCACAACTTGCCTTTTAATAGACCTGAGTTCAAGCTCCAGAGTGGTCCCTTATTAGCTTAGCGACCTTAACTTAACAACTCAATTTCTTGTCCTGTAAAGCGTGACATAAGTTAGTTATGGCTGTCTCTCCTGGTGGGCGTGAGGCTGCAGGGCATGCACAGAGCGAGCGAGCCACGCTGGACACACACAGTACTTGGTGACCCTTGTGTTACTTCCAGGACCCTGTGGCAGTGCAGGGAGCACAGCTGTGGGCTGGAGAACAGGCTGCCTGATCCCATCTCTGTGAGCTGTGTGGTCCTCTGGACATTACGGACTTTCTTCTTGGGAAGTGGTTTCCTCATTTCTTACATGGGGACAACAGTCTCTTCCTTACAGGAGTGTTGTGAAGATGAGATTAAAGGACAGGATCTGCAGAATAGATGCTCAGAGCAGTGACCAAATGGTGGCCTCAAGAAAGAAACGTCTGTACTCTTAGCCCTGGGACTTGAGAAGGTCATTTTATGTGGGAAAAGGGTCCGTGTGGTTACAATCAGGATAAAGATGTTGAGACCATCCCATCTTGGGGTTTTCCAGCTGGATTCCCAATCCAGGGATAGGAACCGTTGTGGCGGAGGACAGAGACACATGGGGATGAGGCAGATCTGGAGAAATGCAGCCAGAAGATGGCAAATGTCCGGAGCCTGCGGAGCCTGCGGAGCCTTTCGGGGGTTGCAGCCCTGCCTAGCCCTCCATCCAGGCTTTTAGCCTCGGGAGCTGAGGGAGAATGTGTGTTCTCTGAGGCATGTTTGCTGTGGTTTGCCTCAGGGAACTGCAGCTCGGGGTTGTTACAGATATAATCCTCCCTGTTGCTGAAGGGCCAGAGGAGGTAGGCAGACATACTCCTGAGAGGGTAGAGAGGCTGGGATGAACGGATCAGGTCCCCTAGTGGCCTGGGGTGGGTTGATAAACATTTCAGTAAAGGTCAGTAATTCTGTCTTTTCTTTTTTGGTTTGGTTTTTGAGATACAGTGGATAATATAGCTCAGGCTGACCTCAGACTCACGGTGTAGCAAGATGGTCTTGTGTGCCTGGCCTTCTCGCCTCTACTGCCCACATGCTGAGGTTATAGGTGTTTGCCCCCACCCTGGGTTTTCTAATGATTCTCTTTACCATTCCACAGCATTCTCTCATGAGAGCAGCTCCCAGCAATGGGTCAATGGGTTTGGCCTGTCTGGGAGCCGTCACTGGCTTTTGCCCTAGGTAGTATTTGCGGAGGGTGGATGTGAGCTGGGCCAGTTCCAGGATAGTTTGTTACTTTCTGCCGTGTAGTTTACAAAATGCAGAGTGATGAGAAACCACAGCTGGGATAATTTTACAGCTGTCACAACTAGAGATAAAATGTGCAGATGTCTCTTCTGCAGCATGACTTTCCCCCTTCACTCTTAGTGTCTTTGGATTATTAATTTTTCACAAATGTGTCAGTCTATGGCCGATTAGACATCAAGTCCTGGTCTTTACTCACAGGTAGTTTGAGAAGATTTCAGATGGGTTCGTTATCCTAGAAGAAGGTTGCTATGGAAGCAAGTTAAGCTTCCTTGTCTCTCTTGCCTGCCTTCTGTATTATGAGGCCGCTGAAAGGCCTGCATCTGAACCCTGACCACACCGGCGTCACGGCTGGGGACTTCATAGTCTCTACACCCGCTCTTATAATAACAGGAAGCAGACTACAGCATGCCTCTGTGGGGGTCATTAGGAAGATGCCCGAGGCTTTACTGGACCCTGGAGGCAGCAGCCCTGGACCCAAGGATGGGGCATACGTGTGGAGCAATCTTGGATTTGTAGCTTCAAATAAAACCAAGATGTCAGTTTAGTCAAGGAGAGGGTGGCCTGGCCAGACGCCTCCAGACGTGGAGGGTGCATCAGTGCAGTACAGTGGGAGAGAATGACATTGGACGTGTCCCTGTAATGAGAACTGTTTCTCGACGTGATCCTCTAGTGTACGTGATGGAGTAACTACAACTGTGAACCAAATAAAACCTTATGTGTCAAGGGTTTGACCCTACAGAAGCTGACTTCTCTCTCAGGTCAAAGCTGCTTAAGGATGCTTCCGGTTGGTAACTTAGGGATCCAGGCTCCTTCCTCAGAGAAGGGGGTACACCTATGCACTAAAATTGGGAGTCCCAGGACCAGAGTGCTGAAGGTGATGGCTTGGCCCCATTATTCATATTCCCATGTGACTGGTGAGAACAGACCCTCGCCTTTCACCCGTTTCGTCAGAGCTACTGAGAGCCCCCAGGGACTCAGCAGCACTTGGGTTTTTTATTGCATCAAGACTTAATCTGCACTGGGGATGAGGTGGGGGCTGAGTGATTTCTTAGGAAGATGCCAGGTTCTGTTAGGGAGGAGCTTGGACACTCAGCTCAAAGATATGTCTAGCGCAGGCCCAGGACAAAAGGGTCCTCATGAAGGGTAGGCAGTATTAAATCCAGGTATCAGCACACAAATGGCTTTTTGCAGAAGGCAGAACCATAGCTATACCACTGGGGACTTCGTGCTGCCAGGGCACACACCAGAATAGATGTGGGGACAGGCTCATCTCGCCTGGAATCTTGGTGGTGTGTGTGCCAGCAGGATTGTGGGGAGCACACTGCTGGCATGGAAGCCAGCAGCCAGAACCCTGCTCTCCCGAGGAGACAGATGCCAGTGAGCTCTTGCCCAGTTCTTCTGCCTCTCCCTGAAGTTGCTGAAGGACAGTGAGTCTGAAGGACAGTCCATTTGGAGATACAAGTGACCCACTTTTCCAGTGTGGGTAATGGATGCCAAAGCTGGGTCTCGCACCGACTCTAAGGAAGGGAGCCAGGATGATAGGTAGGGCTGAGAGCTCGTTCTTGTCTCTCAGGGAAGCTTCCTTCTCCTCTTGTTCCTTGGTCATCTTCTGTTTCACTGACTTCAGAGGGCTCTGCATCTGGGGGATGCTGGGTTCTTACCCATGCCCTCGACACACAGTATGGGTAATCGCCAACAGATTTTCCCTCTAGCATCTCTGAATTCACCAGTTCTCTGTCACCTACACGTGAGCGTGGAAAGGGAGGCATGGGGTGATGTAAACTCCAAATTGGGGTAAGTTCCAGAGCGTGCAGGGCCAGGAGTCTCCGGGCAAACGTCTTCCCTCTGGAGCAGCACTGCCTCGGCCCTCCACCTGGCTGCGGAGTCACAATGCCGCTCATTAGGGATAGGCGCAGGAAGCCGGGCCGAACTCTATGAGAGCAGGAGGATTTCTGCTTGTCTGATCCAGCAGTCATAAGCAAGCCTCTAGTAAACAAATAGCTGGGTTCCCAGTGAAATTGCCGATGCTGGAATTTGTGCTTTTAGAAGAGCTATGAATAATGACCAGGACAGAACATCTTTTTATTCGAACCCAGATAATTTCAACCGCGATTGTAGCCATGTGAGGCAGCCCCAGCTAAGTGTGTTCTCTGGGTCATAAATTCCTTTTCTCCCTAATGTCCCGGCCTTATCTGGAGACTCTTGGCTGTGCGTTCTCTTTTCACTTCTGTCTTCCTTATTCACCGAGCTCCTTTCTCTGATTTCCCTTGCTCAGCAGCTGCAGCTGAGCAGAGCCAAAAAATGCTCGTGTAGGGAGGCCAAGAAAGACGCAGGCTGGGACTGCCTCGCTTTACCTCCCTGGCCAGTTCTCTCTCAGCACACTGGTCCCCTTATGTAACTCTGGCCCTTTCAGAGCCAACTTGGCCACAGCTGGGTTTAAGAAAAAGTGGATGACAACTTCAGATGACAGGGCCCCAGCTGGCTTTCAGTTGCTGCTTTTAAAACCAAGTATCTTGCACGACTTTCACCCTAGCGTGTCTTTCAGCTGCGTCTGCGGAATACTCCAAACTGTACCATGATGATTTTTTTTTTTTTAACAAGGATCAGGGTGACCAGATGCATTTTAACATAGTGAGTTCACTGCATCTGTCTTCTTGAGCAAGGGATTTTGCTTCTGGGGCGGTGGAGGGAAAGCAGGTCTGTAGCTGGTCTCTCGCTAGCCTTAGATCTCATGCTTAAAAGACCTTCTGTGTGCTAGCTGGGGAGGGCGGCTGCCTTCTTCACATAACTGAACCTGTCCTGGACACTTTGATTGAACTTGAAGACACCCGAGGCTACAGAATTAACTGTTCAGAGGAGCAAAGAGAAGCCAGGCTTCGGGAAGACCAAGGACAGGCAGAGCAAAGCCGGGTAAGGAGGAAGGAAATGCCATGATGGTAGAATTAAGTCTAAATATATCATCAGGACAACATTAAAGTGAAACCAGGCTGGAGAAGAATGCACAGAAAGTTGAAAACTTAACAAAAGAATGTAGCAATAGTCATACATTCAGATGCATTATAACTCAAGGTGAAAAGTATTAAGGGGAAGCCAGACAGCTCATGCTAATGAGTGAAGATGTACCCAGAAGGGATAGTGTTTTCCAGACTCTTGTCATCTTCTACCCCACTTCCCAGACAGGGATGATTGGCAGGTTGGAAGGACTTGGACATGTCCTTCCTCAGTAATATAAATAGTAACCATAGACATATTCATACACCTTAATTCCTGAGGTCCCTTAATCTCCTCTAAATATCATATTTGAGAAAATAGGTAACTACAGATGTGATTAATTTAAGAATCCTGAAATGAGATCATCCAGGTGGGCTGTCAGTGCTATTACGAAGATCCCTGTATGAGAGGGGCCCAGGAAAAGTGGGTTCCAGAAGGGGATACAAGACTAGACAAAGATGGTAGTAGAGGGGGGGCTCATGTAGCCGTAAACCAAAGAATGCCAAGGGAGGTGGGCAGCCACCTAGAACCTGAGAGGTCATAGGACATTTTTTCCCAGAATCTCCCACAGGTGTGGCCAGCCTGTGAGGGACAGCTATACATGTGTTCTACAACTAAGCTGCAAAGTTATTAAAACATGCTCTCCCCCCCTGAAATTTTTGCTGTGTGGTTTTGAGAAAGACCACTGTAGATGACAATGGTAAGTCCCAAAGGGATGACATGCTTGTGAGAACTGAGTCTTGCTGACATGTTGGTTATGGATTTCTGACCCAGTGCATGAGTTTGTGGTCATTTGTCATGGGAGCCATGGGAAATGAATATAATTATAAAAACCTAACTTACAGGTGCTGGAGCTATGACCAAGTGATTAAGAGCACTTGCTGATCTTCCAGAGGACCTGAGTTTGTTCTCAACACCCACACCAAGCAGCTCACAACTGCTTGTAACTTTAGCTCTAGGATCTGAAACCCTCTTCTGCCTTCCTTACCTGCCTGCACATACATGGGACACACATAGAGACACACACATAAAAAAAAATTACAGAAAGGGTAAGGCAATTGTTGGTATGTAAAATGAAAAAAAACCTTTTAAATAAAAGATGAAAAACCCAATACAAACAACTATCAATCAAACAAATAAAAAGATTTTACAAATGTAACTTTATAGCCAGTGTAGTTTGCTCATTCTTTTAAAATATGTAAATCTATTTATTAAAAATTAATCATGCATGCACTTGACAGTGAAGACAATCCTGGATGTTTTAAAGTCTTCTTTCTAACAGAGGCAAAGCAAAAGAGAAAAAAAGCAACCAGTGCTATATAGCAGAATAACCCACTTAGAAGGAGAAAGTTAAAAACAACCCTTCTAAATTGCAAATGTCTTAGAATCAAAACAAGCGCCACAGTATTTAACACCAGAGGATACAGAAGGCTGACATGTCAAAAGCTGCAGGGTCAAATACCCAGAGAAGAATGGGGAGCCAGAAATAGGAATCAAAAAACAGGAAAGAGTGGGAGAAATTACCTAGATTTTAACAATAAATCAGTGAAAAGAACACCAAAACCCAAAGAAAGTGGAATAAAGGGAAGAAATTAAAGCAGAAATTAATAAAATAGCCGGGAAGTCTAGGGGAGTTAATTAATAAGCAAAGTAAATATTCTGAAGTCATTAATATGGTAGATAAGGTTTTAGCAGTTAAAATGAATAAAAAGATAAATATCATGGGGAAGCATGAGAAGGTCTGCAGATGTGGATTTAGTCAATCTTCACATTTATGAATTGATCTATCTATCATCTTTGTATCTTTGATCTGTGTAACTATGTATGTATCTATGTATAATATGTGTATCTATGTACCTATGTATGCATGTATCTATTTAATCTATCATCTATGTATCTATCTATCTATGTACCTATGCATGTATGTATGTATGTATGTATGTATGTATGTATGTATCTATCTATCTATCTATCTATCTATCTATCTAATCTACCATCTATGTATTTATGTACCTATGTATGTGTGTATGTATATATGTATCTATCTAATCTGTCATCTAGGTGTCTTTGTACGTACGTATGTATGTATGTATGTATCTATCTATCTAATCTACCATTTATGTATTTATGTACCTATGTATGTGTGTATGTATATATGTATCTATCTAATCTGTCATCTAGGTGTCTTTGTACGTACGTATGTATGTATGTATGTATGTATGTATATATCTATCTATCTATCTATCTATCTATCATCTATTCATCCATCTAGACAGTGATGCCAGAGATTCAGCCTAGTTCTTGGGCATACTTGGCACATCTCCAACCCCAAGAGTTGAATATATTTTTATCGAACATTACTAGTAGCTGATAATGAGAGTTTCCTCAGATATCACACACAATCACAATTTACCAAAGTCCAGGAACTTGAATAGAGAGAGAGTCACAAACTAAATGAACATGAATGACAAAGAGCAAGAACCAGAGTCACTAACCCCACCCCTGGCTTAATAGATGAGTTCTAGAAGATATCCCAGGACCTGGAAGCTCAGGTATGGCGGAACTGTTGTAGAGTTGAGAAGATAAAAAGCTAACCAAGCATTTTATAAAGTGAATGGAAACTCATTACCCAAATCAAGCAAAGCAGCATGAGAAAATCCCAAAGGCTCCTGTGTAGGCAGATTTTTTTCTCTGTCCCTCCAGCCAGCACCCAAATAAATGACATGGAGACTTATTAATTATGAAAGTTCAGCTGATAGTTTAGACTTGTTTCTAACTAGCTCTTCAACTTAAATTAGCCCATTCCTATTCATTTACATGCTGCCACGTGACTTATGACTTGTCACCTCATCTTCACATGTCACGCTTCCCCTGTGTCTCATAGTGATTCTGCCCTTCTTCCCAGTGTCCTCTCTGCTCTGAAAATCCTGCCTAGTCATTGGTTGTTCAGCTTTTTATTAACTCAATCAGAATTACACATCTTCACAGTGCACAAAAAGATTAATCTACAAAACTTCTGGAAAATGGTAAAGGGAAATATTAATAAGTTGAATCCTACAGTTTTATAATAATATGTTTTAAATCACTATAATAGTTGGTTCAACAAGGACTATCTAGCTGTGTATTCAACTACTACTCTAGTTAATCAGATGGAGAGGTTTCATAATTATCCCAGTAAATGTTGCCTTTTGAGTCCCTTCGCAGTAAGCATTCATTCACTACAGAAACACCTAGAAAACTAAGGAAAAGGACATTCATTGAACTGACAAACAGGAAAAACTATAGACTCCATCAGAGCTAATTGTGTGACAAAATTAAAGTCAAGTAAATCCTCCAAAATTATGTCATAACCACAATCCAATAACAGAAATAAGAATTGGAAAGGAACAAACACAGTTATTATTATTTTCAGATGCTATAATTATTTAATTTGAAAAATCCGAAGTCTCACTTGGCAAATGATTAGGATCAATAAACTACTCTAGCAAGAGCGTAGTGTGAGTCGACTGTGTAAAGATCAGTAATTTGTCTTCTGCTGGAATAGGCAAGCAGAAACGGTAGGGGAAAGAACACTGTGGTCATAGCAATAACAATTATTTATTGGATACCTGAAATAGACCTGTGCCCATCAGCCATGGACCTAGACACTCCCCCCCCCCGCCTCTCTTTCTCTCCCATCACATTAGGATGCCCACCTGCTTGCCTAAAATTGATTCTTTCCCCACATCTTCTGCAGCTACATCTGGTCATGGTATCGTGTTGCTGAAACATGGGCGAGTTCCTCTGGGAAAAGGAATTTCTTACCCGATGGGAAGATGGTGCCAGCAAGAAGGTGGCTTTGGCTTTTCTGTCTTCTTGAGCATAGATGAGACATGAAGCACGAGGAGGTGTTTTTTTACGATCACGTTGTGAAAACTTTGTGTTGGGGATGGTGGGGCCAAGACTAAGGACTCTCTACTTCTAGTGATCTCCTGAAACAAGTCGTTGGCCCTGGACATCTTAACTCAGACTTCTATTTTTTTAAACTTCTTTTTTTGAGCTCTACATTTTTCTTCACCCCCCCCCCCATGGTCCCCATGCTCCCAGTTTACTCAGGAAACTCAGACTTCTTGCTGAGAGATATGGAATAAAGGGAGGGAAGAGGGGCCTCAGTCATTGAAGCCACTGATAATTAGTCTCTTTCATTCATGATGTAACCATAAATTAAATAAAAACTTGCAAAAAAGTGTGAAAACCAAATGACAGTCACGTATCTATGCATAGCCCCAATCTGGAACATGACAATGCCAACTTCTGTCAAGGGTGTGGATCAAGAGGAATGCTCTTCCATTGCTGGTGGGAATAGAGAGTGGTTCAGACACCTTGGGAGGCAGTTCTGCAGATTCCTATAAAACTGTGCTCTTACCAGATGCCCATCAGCTGTGCTCCTTGGTGTTTACTCACTGGGTGAAGACATCGACAGAACACCCCAGGGAGCGGATATCTACGTCAGTGAGAGTTACTTTCATAACATCCTCCAGTGGGTTCGTGGATAGATGAGTTGTGGCCACTCTCAGTTCTCTTCCGTGCTAAAAATGAGCTGGTAATAGAAAATGAGATAATCTGAAATGCTTGCGATTTAGTGAATGAAGCCGAGATCTCTGACACGGTCTGCACCTGTGGTTTCACGCAGGTGAGATCCTAGGAGCTGGAAGCAGGGATGATGGGGGCAGAGAGGGGCCTGCGATTGGCAGTGACTGGGGAGGAAGAGTGAACAGGCAGAACATGGAAGACACTTGGGGCTCTGAAGCTCTGATATCGTAACAGTGGGTGCTTGTTACACATTTGTCTAAACTCACAGTGTGTGGATACTGAAAGGGAATCCCTGCATAGACAGTGGATGAGTGATGTTGATGTGTAGACCAATGGAGGTTCCAGGAGTTTGAGAAATACTCCATCCTGGTATGGGGTGTCAGCAGTGGGCGAGGCTGTGCATGTGCAGATGAGGATATGCGGGGAGGTTGTGCCTCCCTCTCATTTTGCTGTGCACCCTGGATTATTGAGATGGGTCAAGGAGCCTGCCGCCAAGCCTGGTGACCCGAGTTTGATTCCTCGGACCCATATGGTGGAAGAAGAGAGCAGACTCCTGAATGTTGTCCTTTGCCATGGCATATGTGCATGCGAATACACACAGTCACACACTTACACAAAATAAATAAGTAAAAATGTAATACAAATGATCACTGTAAAGGGAAGAATTGGTAATGTTTCGTAGGGCATAAAAAGGCTTAGGTGCACGGAGAAGCACATTGTATCTACAGATGGGAAGAGTCCCCGTGCTACAAAGGTTTCATTGCTCTTAAACTAACTCAGTTTAAAGCGGCTTCTTTTATTGTTTTATTAATAAAAAATGCTCGGGAGTCAGATACTGGGGTAAAACCTGATAGATACACAGAGCGAGGGAGCAAACGATCAGTGACCTCTACTCCCCGCTTTTCTCCACGCATGAAAGGCCACACATCTCCGCTGGCCCCTCCTCATTCCTCCTACGTGCCAGCCCATCTCCTCTGAGTCGGCTAGAAAACTCTACGGTTCACTCTGCCCTCCTAACGTGGACCCCGCCCTCTGATCCAAGGCAGGACTCCATTGGTGGTCGTGGAGCAACAACACAAACAAATCTCCCACAACAACAGTTAATGCATTCCTGATGAAAACCTTTTAGAGAGGACTCTCAGAATTCCAGAATTCGTATGAAAGAACAGAGGGACTGGAGAGATGGCTCAGCAGTTAAGAGCACTGACTGCTCTTCCAGAGGACCTGGGTTCAATTCCTAGCACCTACATGGCAGCTCACAACTGTCTGTAAATCCAGTTCTAGGGGATCTGACACCTTCACACCAATGTACATAAAATAAAGTTAAATAAATCTTAAAAAAAAGAAAATGTAAAAAAAAAAAAAAAAAAAAAGAAGAAGAACAGAGAAGGAAGCCGAGACTACGAGACCCCGGAGAAAGGATGAAGGAAGTCTCAGGACATAGAAGAAGTGTGAACAGTGAGCGCGTATGGCTCAGTTGGGGAAAGGACCCACTTACCTGCCTGTCGGGGAGTGTGTGTGTGGGGTAAGTACTGGCGACAAGGAACGGGAAAGGACAGCCTGTGGAGTGAAGAACTTCCCTGCAGACATCCTGCTGCAGAGGGCACAATGGCCAGGCCCCGTCCACCACTGTGGAGGCCACGCCTCCTGTCTGGGAGACAGTAGATTCCTCTCACAGGCACCTTTGGCTGAAGGTGACTCCAAAGCCTCCACCACACATCCCTCTAGCCCCTTTGCTCAGCTGAGTCTAGCTTTCACAGAGTATTGGCATTCTCTCAGCCTTCTATGCTTCCTACCCAGGTTTTCAAAAAGGCGTTTCTCCCAATAAAATCCTCCACAATAACCCATAACTACCCCATCTGGGAAGCTACATCTCCCAGAATACGGATAAACACAGATAAAAAGGATCCCTTAAGTTCAGTTCTCAAAGATGGAAACCAAATCCATAGGAATTAAAGACTTAAGCATGAAGCCAAATCTTTAATATCACTTGAAAAAAAAATGAGACTCCCCGCCCGCCCCCTGGGTAACATATTAATTTCAGTTTCCCACACTGCACACTCTCACTGTCCTCAGACAAGCAATATGAATATTCTCTTATAGTTGTTCAGGGCGCAAGTGTGCAATCATGGTGCTGTCGGCCCTGCTTGCTCCGGAGGCTCTAGGCAGAGCGAGTGCTATGCTTCCAGCTTCAGGACGTCTGTGTGGCTGCAGCATTTGTTGGCTGGAGGTCACATCACTTTAGCCACCGCCTCATCTTCACATGGCCCTCTCGGTGTGAGACTGAGATCTCCGTGCCTCCCTCCATCCTAAGGCTAAGGTGATGCTCCTGAGATCCACCTGGGGTATCCAGGATGATCGTATGCCAAGATCCTGAAATTTATCTTCCACACGAAGACCCCCCTCTCTTAATTGTACAAGATAACAGGCTTCATCTCGGCCTTTTTAATGTATGTATGTAATGAGCTCACATTACCCTCTCTTCTCCCACCCCCATGTCCTTTTTTCTCCTAAATGATTCTCACCTCCACACATAAAGTCTAGGTTCTGCAAATGAAAAATAAACCCATGCAATTTTTGTGAAAAGATCCGCTTTCAGATAAAGAAACAGGTTCTGGAGATAAGAAAAATGATGCTTATTTTGGCATTCATTATTAGCTTATCACAAGCAGATGTGGTCTTACTGCACATAACATAAAGAAAAATATTGGCAAATTTGGTTATGTAAAAAATTCAAACTATGGTGTAATTAAAAACTATACTGCATGACCCAAAAACTCAAGATGATTTTAGACCTTTAATGATTATCAAAGATTGACACGCGACTGGAAGATTGGCATGAGACAGAGGCTCCAAGTCTGCTGCTTTATGTCTGTAAATTAAAGACAGACTCCCATAGGAGTATGTGAAGTGGAAGGAGGCTGTAGTAAGAATTAGTGGAAGAAAAAAAAAAAAAGCAAGGTTGAGGGGATGTGAGAGAAACTCCAGAGGGAGGGAGGGGTTCCCAAGAGAGGAAAAGCCAACAAATTCCTTTTCACAGAGGTATCTGTAGGGTTATGGTGGACACCGGACAGAGGAGAGATAATCTCTATTGAGACTGGTGAATTCTCTGGGCTATCAAGGTCAGAGCCAATGGGGTGTGACGTGGGACTCCCCTCTGTATGCTGTGAATATGCTTTCTAACAACATTACAGGTGTCGTTCCTGCCCCCTGCTTCATTATCACGTGGCCATCTTCACGTCTGTCTAGATTTTCCCCTCCCTTTTCTTTGTTGAGTCAGAGTTTTAGCCCAGGCTGGCCTCAAGCTCTTGATCTACCTGTCTCCACCTCCCAAATGCCAGGATTGTAGGTGTGTAGCACCACGCCCACCCTGCTATCTCTTTTGATAGCGACAGTCACACTGGGCTGGAAGACACAATTGACTTTGTCTCAATCATGTGTAAAGTCTCTTTTCCCAAATAAGACCATGTTGGTAAATGTGGGCATGAGGACTTAAGGTGTGCGTGTGTGTTTTGACTTTTTTGTTTATTTTTTGAGTCAGGGTGTGAAACTCACAGCAGGAAGTGCGTTTAGATGGAAAGTTACTTTTCTGGTTTTAAGTGAATTGCTTGGTTCACTGCAGCCAGCGCTGTGGTGCCCAGCCATCACGACGGCAGCTTGCTGGCTGTTGCTCTGCTGGCCTAGGAGTTCAGTGTGTCCCGTTCCTCTAGAACGAATGATGGCTCCATTCTGAGTCGCAGGCCATGAGGTTTGCTGCCATCTGCACAAGGGACCATTCCAAATTAGGCTTGAAATACAATGATATCGGCTGCCAGTTCCATTCTCTGACATGGTGAAGTTGTGTTGCTGATAATGAGTCATACAAGTGAGGGAAGAGAGACTTATTCAGTGGAGTGATAGTAAAAGATTTCCTGTTTTGGTGTGTGTGTGTGTGTGTGTGTGTGTGTGTGTAGATATGTGTCTGCTCATGCACATGGAAACCAGAGGACAACCTTGGCTGTCATCCCTCAGGTGCCTTTCATCTTACTGTTTTGAGGTAGGGTCTCTCACTCTCTGAACTCTGCCAAGCAGGCCAGACTGCTTGGCCATCACTCCCCTGGGGCCTGCCTGTTTTGGCCTGTGGACCTGCATCTGCCTCCTAGCCCTGGGATACTGAATCCATCCTGCCATGCCTGGCTTTTATTGAATGTGGGTTCTGGGAAATCAAACCGAGGTCCCTGTGCTTGCGTGGCAAGTAATTTTACCAGCTGAGCTCTTGCTCCAGTCCAAGACTCCTATTGTTTATGAACCACTGGGACCACGCTTGTGATGGATAACAGATTTGCTTCAAAAGGCAATTGTCAATTTATCTAACAGGGATTCTTGAAAGTTTTGTAAAAGTCACTCAAAGCTGGAAGCAGCATTCAGGTATGTGTGGGGAGGCGATTTGAGGTGAAGAAGTGATTCTTTTGACAGAACAAAGAGAAGGCAGTGGATGGAGTGAGACAAGCAAGCCCCCAGTGAGCATTCTTCCCAGGCTCTGGCCTCTTAATGCTGGGAGAGCCCCAGGCACGGGTCCTAGCGGGCCCATTAAAAAGAAGTCAGACACTAAAGGAGGCTGGATAACTAAAATACATTTCACTTTGACAGCACATCAGGGGTTGAGAGTCCACACCAGGCCTGGTTGTGGGCTGTAGGTGGAGTGTCTGGGTTGCTGGAGTGGCTGACCAATAAGGAGGGAGGTTATGACAGGGTGAAGGGGGAGATGGACTTTAGGGCAATGGTTCTCCTGCCTTCTCTGCAGTTTCCATGGACCATTTCGTGGCGTGTTCACTGTGAGAATTTCGGGGTTGATGAGACGCAGTCATCATTCAGAGTTCTGTCTTTTGAGCTCCCATACCAATGTAATTCAGGGTGATGAGCAGAACAGAGAACACAATGCAGAAATGCTGGCCTGGAACAGGGGATGATCTGGGAGGACTTCCCAGAGCTGGGGGCAGCACCTCCATGGGTTTGCAGGAGAGTGAACAGAGGCTGCGGGAGGGAAGGGTCTCCCCAGCGGTGCTTTGGAGAGTAATGGGCAGGCAAGAAGCCCAACACTTCCCACGTGAGGTGTCTTGTTTGGGACATCAGGACACACAGTGATGAAAATTCCTGCTTGTTTTAGAAACAGCCGGGAGTCACCCTTCTCTCCCGTACTAAGTAATATGTTTTTACGTTTAGAGCACAGAAGGAGTGGTTTTTTTTTCAAAAATATTTCTAGAATAGTTGAATAGTTATTTCTTTTCTTTTTGAGTTAAGCCAATTTAGAAAATGTGCATTTTAAGGGCAAACAGAATGTAACTAGTGGGTTGGTGTTGGGCAACACGCCTTGGCAGGCATGGCTCTGTGAGGTGGCAGAAGGTATTTGTGGTTCCTCGTTCCATTACACACTGTTACTTAAAAGAATACAGTCTATGCTGCTTCCGAACTGGTCTGATGAAATTCCCAGTTCAGCCCAGATCCTGAGGACAAACCTCTCAATGACAGATCAGCACCCTGCTCCTAGTGAGGTCCTCAGGGGACAGCATAGCTATTCATTCTCTTCTTGGGGCGGGGGTGGGGTGGGATGGGGGCCTCAACATTCATTTGCATTTCAGCCATTGCCTGTGGAGCCCTAAGGAATCTCTTCATTCTTTGGCCTTAGCTTCTTTGACAAGTGGGGACACTCTCCTACCTGGACGGTTTGCCAAATGGGTGAGGGGTCCATGGGCAATGAGACCAACTGGTGAAGTAAATACCTCTCACATGCAGGGCCTTCACTATGGAGTAGAGACAGGAGACTGGCGGGCTCAGTCTGAGGCAGCAAGGAGACAAGAGTGAACAGAGCACGCACACTAGGCTCTAGGGTGGGAGTTAGGGGGCTTTGGTTCTTGGAGTACATTGCCTTTAGTGTGTCTTTGCAGTGTGAGCCTGATACAAGGCATGGGTCCTGTAGAATGAGAACTTCCTTGTGGCAGACACAAAGCCAGTGAGGGAATCCTGGTGGACACTGTAGGCTTTGAGCAATGGGGAGAATGCCTTGAGTAGGGAAGGGCTGCTGAGTGGGAGAAAGAAGTTAGAGAGTCTGCCTGTCAGCAGAGACTGGAACACCCAGAGGTCCCAGGAGACCCCTCTTCTTATCCTTCTGCAATATCCTTGGGCCTCAGACCCTTGGGCAGCTTTCAGCCCTTCTGCGCCCACAAGTAAGGAAGCAATTGCCCTTTCTCCAGTCTCTTCTCTTCTTGGGCTGACTGGCCTTGCAGCTGTGTCCTTGGCTTGTCTGTTTTGTCCACAGCAGTATTGCAGACTTAGAGGGGGATGCTAAATGATGGTCTTTAAATTATTAATGACTCCAGCCTTTTGTAATTAAAATGCTCATTTTCTCCATGAATTTTAAGCATTCATATATCACAAATACAGATAGAATGTATTTTAATGAATAACATTAAAACACTCAATTCCAAGTAATGAGGTTATCTCCCTGTCTGGGCTGATAGTCCACATTTGAGTCACTCATTTATTTATCCATCCTCTCACTAAATATTTTCGCCCCCTACCACGGGTAAAAGTATTAATATAGTTTTGCAGATGTAGCTTCAATAAATTATGATAAAAACAAATCTTGCATGCCTGAATAGGTCATAATTGGTCTTGTGGAAGATACTCATCCGACTAGGCATTTCGTGGTAATTTCCAGATTTCAGCACCCAAAGACACTTGGGTGGGAGAGGAGAAATTTCTGAGGCTGTGGTCAGGAGGACAAAGGGAGCAACCAAGGAGTTGAGTTGTGAGTAAAGTTAGCTGGATACTGAGTAGGCTGAGAGGCTGAGGAGGATGGAGAAGAGGAAAGGTGGTGGACAATGTGGAGCTCATAACATGAGACCTAATGGTGGCACCTATCCAGTAGGGTCTTCTATCAAGAGCTGGAGTCTGTGCCCTCTTTGTCTAGACTCTGGGTAAGAACTGTTGGTCAGCAGAGTGATGTAGGATGTCCTTCTGTATATGTGTTGCTTTTATTGGTTAATGAATAAAGAAACAGTCTCGGTCTGTGATAGGGCAAAAAAGTAGAGGTAGGCAGGGAAAACTAAACTGAATGTTGGGAGAAAGAAGGTGGAGTCAGAGAGATGCCATGTAGTCGCTGGAGGGGAAAGATGTGAACTTTCAGCTGGAACCTTGCCAGTAGGTCATGAGCCTCATGGTAAAATATAAACTAATGGAAATGGGTTAACTCTAGATGTAAGAGCCAGCTAGCAATATGCTTAAGCTATTGGCCAAGCAGTGATTCAAATAATATAGTTTCTGTGTGATTATTTCAGGGGTCTGGGCAGCCAGGAAATGAACAAGCAGCCTTATACTACAGTAGAGCCCAGCAGAAGTGTCATCATGTGACTCTGAAAGTTTAAAAGGCCTGGTAACAGTGCCAAGCACTTCTTCCATGTTCTCCCATGACACTCGTTCTTAGCACTGGTGGCCGTGTTATGAAGAAGCCTCAACGAGCCAGGTGAAGTCCTCAGGGAGAGGCCTTGAGTGTAGATGTGCTATCTTCACAGTCCTCCGACACTGTACTGGCTAATTTTATGCCAACTTGACACAAGCTAGAGTCATTTGGGAAGAGGGAACCTCAGTGGAGAAAATGCCCCCACCATATTGGCTTGTGAGCTGGGCTCTGGAGTGGTTTCTTGGTTGATGTTTGATATGGGAGCACCTAGCCCACTGTGGGTGGTGCCACTTTTAGTCTGGTGGTCCTGATTACTTTAATAAAGCAGACTGAGCAAGCCATGGACAGCAAGCCAGTTACCAGCACTCCTCCATGGCTTCTGCTTCAGTTCCTGCCTTCAGGTTCCTGCCCTGCGTGCATGTTCTGATTTCCCTAAGTGATGGAGTGTGGCCTGAGAGCTGAAAGCCGAAGTAGACCCTTGTCTCCCCAAGTTACTTTTGGCCATGGTGTTTTATTACAGCCTAAGGCAGTGATTGGCCAAGAGCGTGGATGCAAGTGAAGATGCCTGAAAGTAACTGCAGATCTGTTTGTGCAGTCCTGAGCATCCTGCAAGTCCTTCGGGAAGACATCCCAGGCATCACAAACAGAAGGCAGCCTTCTCTCCTAGGTCCAGCCAGAGTTCTTGATCCTTAGAAGATCCATAGACACATCTTCCCTCCCACTTCCATTTATGCTAGAGAAGTTTGGTACAGTTTGATTTAGTTTATTCCAAGTGAGAATGGCTCTTCTTTTTAAACCAGGCATGTCTAGTATCTGTATCCTGTAACGACCTCCTTTGGCTGAGTCTTCAGTGAAAAGCCAACTTATTTATTTTTATTTTTTGGAGACATCCAGGAAAATAGCTCCCATGTCATAGCTGCTTTATAGCAGGGGCAGCAAGGAGTTCAGGGGGAGCTGCCTGGGAGTCAGTGATGTGGGTGAGTGAGAAAGAGGGGTGAGATCGAGGCTGGGAGACCCACAGAGGCTTCTGAGCGGCTGCAGGAGGTTAGCACAGCCCGATCCCAGAGCTTATGCAATCTTTCATTTAAAGAGGATGCCACAGGGCAGGCTAACAATTTCAAGTCATGAGAGTGTCAGCCAGAATACCAGCACTTGTAGTTGGCCCTTTGTCTCCAAATCCTTTCCTACTGGCATACAATGTAAGCTTCCGCACTTTTCTGTGGACACCCGAACCTCGAAACAGGCGCGCGCTTTTCCTGACTCGAGCCCACGAGAACGGACGCATGTCCTAGGGGTTTGAACAGACGACACACACACAAAGAGACCGGCTCATCTGCCAAGGAGCAAGTGGCAAATGGCAGCTTTATTAAGCACAAGTCGGATATATATACTGTGGGGCAAAAGGACACCAGCCCCCCCATCAGGATCAAGGAAAGAGAAAAGTCAGGGGGTCGCACCCAAGGTCGGAGAGCGGCTGATCAGAGAAAAGAGGAAGCCAGGTGGGCGTGCTCAGGCTCAGAGAAAAGCTGACCCAGGAACCTTGCCTGCGGGCGAGAACCTTGACATGGAATTACCATGACAGTAGAGTTCTCTCTGAGCTACACCCTTGGGCCGTAGGTGAAATTAACATAACAGGAGAGGGCAGTTCTATGCCACACCCTCAAGCTGATGCAGTGGAACCAGGAAGCAGAACAGCCCTGCATGGCGTCTCGGGAAAAGTGGGGAACTTGTGTACCTACAATACAAGTGTCGTTTACTTCCTTCCTTCCTTCCTTCCTTCCTTCCTTCCTTCCTTCCTTCCTTCCTTCCTTCCTTCCTTCCTTCCTTCCTCTCTCCCTTCCTCCCTCCCTCCCTCCCCCATCTCTCTCTCTCTCTCTCTCTCTCTCTCTCTCTCTCTCTTTCTTTCTTTCTAGATTTATTTATTTATTATGTATACAGTGTTCTGGCATGTATGCCAGAAAGAGGGTGCCAGATCTCATTACAAATGGTTGTGAGTCGCCATGTGGGTGCTGGAAATTGAACTCAGGACGTCTGGAAGAGCAGTCAGTGCTCTTAACCTCTGAGCCATCTCTCCAGCCCCACAGGTGTCTTTTAAGATGTGAATTGGTATCTGTAGATTGTATTTATTTTTTTAACTCAAATATAATTATATCACCTCCCCCTCCCTTTCCCCACTCCTTCCGTTCACGTCATCGGCAGAGCTCCCTTTCAGGCTCATGGTCTCTTGCTCTTTAATTATTCTTGTTACATATGTATGTGACTAAACACACCGATGCTGCCTGCTGAGTCTGTCTAGTGTTGCTTTCGTATGTATGCGTTAGGGCTGATGACTTGGTGTTGGGTAACCATTTAGGAGGCTCCTCCCTGGGTAAACCGCTTTTCCCTCTCTCAGCAATTTTTCATTGTCTGTATGTAGCTCCTGGTCTAGGCATGGGCCTTGTGAGATCTCCCCCATTCCTGTTGGCTTGGCAACTGCTGTCTTTGTGCGGCTCTTCTTTAAGCGGCCATTTTGTTGGAATTTCCTGAGTGTTGCTTCTTTACCATGACCAGAAGACACAGTCTTCATGAAGACTTCCTGGCTCTCTGGCTCTCATAATCTTTCTGACTGCTCTGCTGTGATGCTCCTTGAGCCTTAGGTGTAGGGGTTCAGTTGTAGAATGTTTTCTTCTGTGTGTAGAGGAAGAGAGCCACTGGTCTTAATCTGCCATGGATCAGCAACATCATTGTGTGGAGCTCTGAGGGGAACTTGGGTGCTTTGCCCCTGACCAGGACTTCTGGCATCCTTTGCAAATAGCATGTTGATTTTGGAGCTGCCCCTGATCCCCCCAGTCAGTTCCTGTAGTTGCTTAGGGAAGGGGCAGGGATCACCTCCCCCTACATAGCAACCCTTGCTCCCCAGGTTGATTTCATCTTCCCATGCAGGAATTGAGGCACAGAGGGTCAGTGACTGGTGTTGGTGCATGGGATCCCAGCAAAGACTCCTCCCCTTTCTCTGTTCTGCCTGCCAGGCTTGATGATGGCTGTGTTTACCTAGATTTCTCAGAAACCGCTCAGTGTGCTGACTCCAGGAGGCATGACTAGGTACAGGAGCCTGTGACTCTGCGGAGTACCTAAGACTAGCTCACAACAACAGTTCCATAACACACTCAGCATCACGGCTTGCAGTGAAACCTTGCTGCTTAGCTCTTATAGGCACTGACTGATCCCGTGGCTCCAACCAAAGATATCACCTTCCTTTCCCCTTGTGCTCTGTCAGAGAGTTTTGGTTTTATTTTATTCTTCTTAGGATGCCTGGAGGCAGGAGGAGGAAGAGGAGGGGATGAAGGATGAAGAGGAAGAAGAAGAGGAAGAAGGAAGTAGGAGGGGGAGAGAGAGAAGGAGGAAGAGGAGGAAGGCTTTGGCTTTCTGTTGAACTCTCTTGTTTCTGTGATGTACTCTCCTTTGGGAGCATGTCATCCCGGCAGAGGCCAGGGCCTTCCTGTGATCCCCACCATACCACTTCCCCTCTCTGTCTTCCCTCTGTGGCAGGCAGGACCCATGAGGATCTCTGAAGCATTCTACCTAGCAGTGGAGGGCAACACTACAGGGTGCGTGTGGGCTGGGGCTGGCGTAGCCTGAGAAGGAACAGTGAGTCCCAGGGCCTGTTGGGGGAACGTTCCTGCAGCCACACTTCCCTTTCCCTTCCTGCCTAGGTCTTTCCTTCCTTCTTTCACTCTCCTTTTCTCCTCCCTCTTCCCTGGTTCCCTTCCTTTCTTCCTTCCCCTGTAAAAGTGACGTATCTACCCGTCTGGGGTTAGAGGACCAAACAGTACAGAGGACGCACAACTCCGCTCACCTTGCTTTGCTCCCCTCCTTGGCCTGGTTCATCTCTCCGAGCAAAGCTGCCCCTAACAGTCTGTCTTCTTTAATCATCTGGCGGTTACCTCCACATCTCTAAACGATTGCTCTTGCAGCTCTCTTGATTTATCAACACTAAACACCATCTCTCCGCTTCTTCCTGGAACAGATGAGGCTCTGTCTTCAGCCCTCCTGCCTTCCCCTTCCTGAAAGCTGAACCACCTATTTAGTTCTACTTTTAATTGGGTAACTCGAAACAATGCATCTAAGCATCTAATTTCTGCTTCATCCATGGGAGAAGCCCTCCCTTCTCCCCCCCCCCCCCCCAAGATGTTTCATTACCTGGATTGGAAGGTTATGATGCTCTACCCTTAGAGCTGGCTCTTCATTAAAGCTTGTGTCAAGTTCCCTCTGTCCCCTGAAATTTATAGTGGAGGGCCTACCGGCCATCCACTCTCATGGGCAGACAGCATGCATGGAGTTTTGGGCCTTTGAATAAGGAGACTCCCGGCTGCCCAGAGCAGCCTGATTTTGCAGTGTGTGTCCTCTGAGCATGGCTGCTGGACATGGATGGTTGGTACCCCGCCTCTGCTCTGCATGCTGCTCTTGGGTCGTGTGAGCCTCAAGCTGGGCTTCTCCTGTCCGTGTCCTACTGTTAAAATGAAGACGTTAGCTCCCAGTCTAGCACAGCTTGGTTGTAGAAACCTGACTGAAGACCAAAGAAGGACAGACAGACACATGTACAAAGAAGCTGGGATTAGGTGGGCCATGCTCACTCCGACAGAGTAGCATCAACCATGCCACTCAGATCAGCATCTTTATTATGTGCAGCAGGAGAAGGATACCTTGGTAAGCCTTGGCAGGAGGTCTCTGGAGGGAGCAGTCTGGGTTTCCTGTCATCCAGGAGGAGAAAGCTGCAGTGGCTAACTTTCGCATATACTGGTTAATCTTTCATAATACTCTTAGACCAGAGGAAGGCTTTTCTTTGACTCTGGAAGTCACTCTGGGAGCCTCACTGGGAGGAAGGTTTTGGGTCTGAGGCGTTGGTCCTTGTCAACCATACACATTAACTCAGAACTGACTGCACCTTCCCCCACAACCCCGTCCTCTCTTCCCACCCCTTACTCTTTATTTATCCTTTTTGTTAGAGCACATCCTCAGGTGGAGAAAGGACACATAGAAGGAAAATTCGTCACTCTCGGTGTTCATTTTCTTTAGTTCTCATACAGTAGTCTACACATGACATCATTTGCTATCTTGCAAATTGAGCACCCCTCCTCCCCTGCCAGGACTGAGGTTCCACTGGCTTGTTGGAGGTCAGCAGGGACTTAAACCTCCAGAGGCTGGTCCCCTCCCTCTGCCTGCTCCTGACCTTTCCCTTTATTCAGGGCCAGTAAAGCCAGGGATGGCAATTGCCATCCTACCAAGATTCTTTCTGCTTCTCCATCTTGGCTGCCCTCCATCCATGATGGTCCTTCACCTCTATGGACCCTGTGACCAGGTGGGGGGCCTCCCTGGGTTACAGGCTCATCCCAGACTCTGTAAAACCACAGGCCCAGTCTCCTTTGCCACGTTAGATGTATAGTCATAGGTTCTGAGTGTTGAACAAGGGTGTCTTCGTGGGCCGCTATCCTGCCTACGCATTGCCTGCATCTGGAACACGTAATTTCCACGGATCACGGGCTGGCTGTGTACTTCAAAACTGGACATCATTTCCTCTGTGTTGCAGGCTGTGATGGTGTGAGGGGTCAGGGACTTTGGGAAGTGGTTTTGTCATCAGGCAGAACTACACGAATGGGATGAGGACCGTTATAAGGGGACTCAGAGAGCTCCCTCAACCGTTCCGGCATTTGTGAGGATACAAGGAGAGGTGCCACCAGTCAAGCAGGTGCTGGACATAGATCCTGGACTTCCCAGCCTCTAGAACTGTGGGAAATGCATCTCTGTTGTCTGATATCCTTCCTGCTAAACTCACAGACAAAGACTGAGACAAGGCCTAAACACGCAAAGCCAAGGCGATGAGTTAGGAAGCAGGCTTCTCTAGTGTGCTATGTGATATACTAGCCACAGGGACCCTTTTATCTCCACCCTTGTTTCCTGGGTCCAAGCTCCTGCCTGAGAGATCGATGATGTTGTCGGCTGACCATTGGTTTGCTCCTTAGACTTTAGGGTGCCACTTTTCTTATTACCTCCTAGATTGTCCCCCTGCCCTGGGCTTCCAGAAGACCATTCCTTTCATTTTTCTGCAAAGTGAATTGCTTCTGAAGACTAGAAAGTGGCAAGCCTGGGGGGGGGGAGTTCTATGTGTGTGAGACCATTGTATCATGTCCTTTATTACAACCACCGTGCAAGGACAAATCAGGCAATGCTTCAACAAGGTGATAAAAGCCAGTCTGCCAGCTAGGGCTGAGTGGACATCACATAGGCTTAGCTGGAAAGACAGAGCATCACTCTGGGGTTTTCATTCAGGAAGGGTATAACCTTAATCCAGCCACAAGGAGGCACAGAACACGCAGCCGTAAGTGTTCTGTTAGATACCGATTGTATCCCTCAACAGCGTCAGGCCCTAAGAGACCAGGAAAGAGTGGAAATGTTCCAGGATAAATGGGATCCAGGAGTCATGAAAACTAAAGGCAACCTAAGCATTTTGTAGAAGAATAAAAAAAAAATCTAAAGGACATTTTGGGGTCAGCTGGTAAAATGGAATATGGAAAGCAGCTTGAATGAAAGCCGTTTCCATGCAAAATTTGCTTAAGCTAAAAAAGATACCATGGCTATTGAAGACAGAATGCTCTTAGGAATGCTCTCTAGGGGTGAGGATGAGGGGCTGTCAGGTCAGAAGTCTTTGTTCCTGTGACTAAAGGGAGAGAGGAGGATGGTGATGAGAATAGAATAATTTGTTAATTCAGAGTCCAGGAAAATGGCTTGTGAGCATGTGATGGACTGTTTTCATTCTTGCAGCATTTTGTAAATGTGAATTATTTTCAAATAAAAAAAAATTGTGAGCAAAAGAACTACCCTGTGGCAAACAACCTTACATCTCAGGACAATTACATTACTTGAGGGGAATTCTTTGCATTATTCTAAATAGACCTGCACCATCTAAAGACTGTCGTGCTAAAGTGCTTGGTTGGTGCTGCAAAATTGCCAGGAAGCTTTTGGCTCCAGATCTCAAGATGGAATGCCACTGAAATGAGCCGCAGTGATGTGGAAGAATCACATGACCGAAGAGGCCGTAACGCTGGTGTGGGTCCGGATCCCACCTTTACCGACTGTAATGGCTAATGCTGACAGCCAACATAACAGGAGACAAGCCTCTGTCTGGGCCAGGCTGTGAGGGATTGTCTAGACTAGACAATGGAGGTGGTAAGAACCCACTTCACCGTGGGAGGCTGGGAACCTGGACTGAGAAGCCGAGCGCGTGGACGGAGCTCCAGTTTACGCAATCGACTTCCTTAGTGCAGAGGCGGTGTGATGGATGTCCGAGCGCTGGATGCCATGGCCTCCCTGCCACGATGGACCGGACCCCGAGCTGTGAGCGCAACTGCAGGCTTTTCCGGCTAAGCTGGTTTCGTCAGAGCAGCAGAGGAAGTCAGAAAGACGCCATCCTTGTGCCCCCAATGGAAGTCAGTTGCTTTGTCACCACAGTGACAAAATCCTGGGTAAAAGTGACTTAAGGAAGGACGAGTTTGCTCTGGCTCCCAGTTCAAGGGCGAGGCCCATCAATGGCAAGGAAGCATGGCAGCGGGTGATAGTGTGTCTGGGGTCAGGAAGCCGAGTGAGGTAAATGCTGATGCTCAGCCCTCAGCTCTCTGTATCCCATATACTCAGCCCAGGTTCTGTCTGTGGGAATGCTGCCCCCATGATGAGGGAGGGTCTCTCTGACTAACTCTCATCTCCTCCGTACTGACTCCCGTCTGTCTTTGTTCAGCTTCCTTTTTCTTCTGGACTCGTTCACACGGGCTCTCCATCTTGGAGTTCTCCCATGTCTTCAGCCAGGCTTTGTCTGCTGATCTTCGTCTCCTTGAGTCACTGGTGAGGACATCGGATTCTGAGGATCCGGATGCTCCCAACTCACTGGTTTGTCCTTGTCCAGAGATGAAGCCTTGACTCCAACGTGCAATTAACAAAGGATGAACTTCTTTTTCATAGTCCAAATATAATCCTAAGGACACATCATAGTTCCCTCCCGGTTCATTGTACCTGACTCACTAGTCTTGCTAGGAACAAGGCTCTCGGGTGGTGGTGCTGAGAAGAACTCTGACCAGGGTCTGTGGGACACAAAAGGGACCAGACTCAGGACAAGTACAGAAAAAATGACAACTAGGGGTCAGATGTTCTTGGTAGAACGTCATGTGGGCAGGGGACAGGTGTTCATGCAAGCACAGCATCCTGTGGGCAGAGGCAGAATTTCAGCAAACACATGGGTAAGGGAGGAATGTGCTCCACAGAGAAGATGCCGTAGGTTATCTTGAAACATGATGGTTGAAATCAAGCACGTGGGTTCCAGAGGGAGTCTGAGCTGGGCTCACATAGCTGAACCTCACACCATAAACCAGGCTGGTGAGGTCTGTAGTTTGCATTGTCTCCCTCCACTCAGTGCGGTGAGTACATGAAAATGAGGCGAGCAAATCAGCAGGTAGCAGTATGAATAGAAGGCCTTCTACCCTCGGAGCCCTGTATTTTATATTGAAATTCTGATTTAAACTCCTACACATAACTACAGATCCCTTGGGGCCCTCTGACCAGAGGTCTTTAACAGGCGCGTCTGTACACAGACTCCCCCTGCTGCCGTCAGAACGCTCGGAGCGCCCTTTAATGCTGGTCATGCCCGCGCTATCCTGTGGGCGTTGCTGTATCCAAATATTCCCTTTCAAATTGAAAATCCCAGTAGCTCAAAATCATCAGAATGGAATGAAGCAGATGAAAGTCTGATTTAATATCCTCTCAGCAAACTTTGCAGGCAGGTGAGGAAAGCAGGGGCCCAGGGACTTCTGCAGGACAGAGGGAGCAGCTGGAGGCAGGAGGCAGCCGCACCATCATGGGCCACAGAGGGAGAGAGGGAGAGACAAGCCAGTACGGCAATTGAGATGCAGGGAGCCTCCTTGGGAGTGTCTAAGGAATGAGACTCAGATGCTGGAGTCATCTTCCTTACTTAACTTTTCTCCTTTTTTTTTTGAGACAGGGTTTCATGTAGCTCATGCTGGTCTCAAACTTGCTGTATAGTCAGGAATGACCTTGAATTTTTGATCCTTCTGCCTCCATCCCCTGAGTGCTGCGATACCAGACCAATTTATAAAAAAATGGCAACAAAACCCAGGCTTTCGTGTATGCCAGGCAAGTGCTTTGCAGACTGAGCTCTATCCCTGCTCCGCATCTTGCTTTCTACCTCGGCCTTGGCCTCTCTACTGGACCGAAGAGTCCCCTTTCCTCCGTCCCTCAGAAGCCATGTCCATTTGGAGCCTCAGAAGGTGACTTTGTCTAGAAATGGACTGTTGGCATTTGTAATGACTAAGTGAGGTTGTGCTGCGTCAGGGTGGTGGGCGGGGGTGATGGCTGACATCCAGAGGGGCAGGGCTAACAGATACAGTGATGAAGAAGAAAGCCTGTGATGATGGAGGTGACAGGGTGACATCACCGAAGTCAAAAACTGCTGAGGGTTGAAGAGACAAGGGCCAGTTTTCCCTGAGGTCCCAGGCCCTGGGGTGGCCCTGCTGATGCCTGCATTTTTCTTTTATTACAATGACCTTCAAAGGGGGGGCAGCTTGAAAAGCAAAACTTGTTTGTTTCTTCAGGTGGCCAAGTGATGATTTGACATGGCCCATCTGTGCTTCCACTGTGACCTGCTTTGCTGAAATCAGGTTGGTTTTGGGAGTGGAGCTCTGAGATACGGCTTATTTCAGGGTGGATGCTATTTGATTTGCTATCAAGGCAGGCAGAGGCTCCACAGATTTCTGTATTTCATGAGAATATAATCTCCCCAAACACTGGATGGTGCTCACTGCACCGTGTCTGCTGCTGTGGCTCTCAAGGCTTTGGTATGAGGGGTTTGGATCGGCAGAGATGGGGGAAAGACCAAGAGCAAAGATATGGAGGGCATCAAAAGATGGGGGATTGACCACCGGAGGGCAGATGTTCAGGGAGGATGTGGCAGACAAGGTGTGTTGTGGGGGCTGTCCTCTTGGGTGTCTGGAGTGCTGGGAAGGGTGGTTAAAAGTGGCTGCATTAGTACCAGATTTTGCAGGATAGGTCAGAAAAGGCAGGGCCTGCAGGTAGAGAGAAATAGAAAGCCATCTGGACATCTGATTTTCCTGACTCTGTGCTGTGATGAGACACTGACTTGTCAACACCATTGTCAACAAGGGAGCCCCCTAAAGCAGGAGAGGACAGATGCCACTCAGGGCTTCCAGTTTCCCCTCTCGCTCTGGGTTCCAGCTTGTCTGCGGACTCCAGTGTCCCTCCCTCTTTCCTGATTCCCTCCCCATCCTCTCCCTTCCCCTCTCCATCCTCTCCCCTCCACTCTCCATCCTCTCCCTTTCCCTCCCCATCCTCTCCTCTCCCCTCCACTATTCTCTCCTCTCCTCTCCCCTCCCCACCCTCTCCTCTCCTCTTTCCTCCCCATTCTCTCCCCTCCCCCATCCTCTCTTCTCCCCTCCCCTATCCTCTCTTCTCCCCTCCCTACCCTCTCTTCTCCCCTCCCCACCCTCTCCTCTCCTCTCCTCTCCCCTCCCCTATCCTCTCTTCTCCCCTCCCATCCCTATCCTCTCCTCTCCCCTCCCCATCCTCTCCTCTCCTCTCCCCTCCCCATCCTCTCCTCTCCTCTCCCCTCCCCTATCCTCTCCTCTCCCCTCCCCTTTACTCTCCTTCCCTCAACTCTCAACTCCCCCCTCTTTTTCTCTTTCTCTTCTTCCAAACAACTTAGGTCCTGTGCAGTTTCAAGTGTGTGTGAACAGTGAGAGGAACTGGGACAGGCTGAGGCCAGTCTGTGTCACCTTCTGTCTCAGAGCCATTCATTCTCCTTGCTCTCCATGGCTCTCCTGGGAAGGACGGACAGCAAACAGGTGTCATGTGACCTGTGGGTGCTGTAAGGATCCTGACTGATTTCCTGTCACCTCTGTCTTTGAGGGCAAATTTCCTGTATCTCTTGGTCACTCAGCAACAAGACAAGGGGTGATGGACGTGTGTGGATGTAACATTTCATCAAAATCCAGTCCATCGAAATCTGGGGTATCTGTGGCAAAGGTGGGAATATGGTTGTGGTTTCTTGTCAATGAAGTGTTGATCAGCGATCAGATCTGATGCCCTTGGCATCTCACTTCATTTTACATCTCTAATAATAGTTTTACTTGTGAAAATTGTTTTACTGGTTCAGACAGAAATTAACATTTCCCTTCATCTTTTTTTCATTTTTAAGTTGTGTGTGTGTGTCTCTGTCTGTCTGTTTGTCTGTCTGTCTCTTTCTCTGTGTGCGTGTGTGTGTGTGCGTGTATGTGTGTGTGTGTGTGTGTGTGTGTGTGCAAGTGAGCACAGGTACTTTCAGAGGCCAGAAGAGCAGAAGAGAGCATCGACTTACTGGCGTTACA
This sequence comes from Myodes glareolus, assembly GCF_982192425.1. Classification (NCBI taxonomy): domain Eukaryota; kingdom Metazoa; phylum Chordata; class Mammalia; order Rodentia; family Cricetidae; genus Myodes; species Myodes glareolus. The sequence continues at coordinate 71,168,991 of NC_142040.1, forward strand.
GGCAGTTGTGAGCTGCCCTGTGGGTGCTGGGAGCTGAATCCGGGTCCTCTGCAGGAGAAGCAAGTGTGGTGGTCACTGAGCTGTCTCTGCAGCCCCAGTATTTGCAATGCTGTGTAAATATCCTCTCTACTTAGTCCCAAAATGTGTTCAACTCTACGAAGGAAGCTTAATTCTCTCCCCGTTTCCCTCCGGCCCACAGCACTTTCCACTTTTCAGTTTCCCCTCTGTGGATTACCAGGCCCTGGTATTTCATAGAAGTGGAATGAGATCTTTGTGCTGGGTTCTTTCCCTTAGTACAGTGTCTTTAAAACCTATCCACATTGCACTGTGTATCAATACTTCATTCTTTTTTATGGTTGAATTATATTCTACCATATGGATATATCACAGTATGTGTATCCATCGGTGGACATTTAGGCTGTCCCAGTTATTTGCCTGTTGTGAATAATTTGACATGACTATGCATGCATGTTTATATGCACACACACATATATTTGCATTTATTAGTTTTTATATTTGTGTGTGCATGTGTGCATTTGCCTAAGTACTGGTTTTCAATTCTTTGGGGTATCTATCTAAGTGTGGAGCTACCGGGTCATATAGCAATTTTGTGCTTAACTTTCTGAAGACCTGCCAAGCTACTTTTTGTAGCAGCTGTGCCATTTTCCATCCCCACCTGCAGTGCGCCAGGTGCTCTTCTATGGAGCCATTTGGTCCCAGGAGAGTTTTCTCCTCTGCCTTCCTGCTGATAGGAAGAAAATAGAAAAACCCATTGCATGTTGGGAATGCCCTCAGCACTGACAATTTGCTTAATGGTTTTTCTGTTTCCTATAAAATTGGCATACACCTTTCCTCTACTTCAGTTATGCTCAACTGTGCTTCCTGGTTTTGTCACTCAAGGAATCTGCAGAAAATGACAGCTTTTGTGCAGGCTCAGGAGGAGGGTGCCATGGCTGCAGGTGAAGGGTCTGCACTCGGATATTGCGCAGGAAGAGGGGCGTTATTTTCTTCTCAAGGGCTGTTTCAGGTTCAAAGTCACTGTCCCTGTAGAGGTTCTGTTCACTCTTGTATCAGACTTTTTTTTTTTTTTCAATACACGAGTGATATGTGCAGTAAGGCATCAAATTGTAACACGCTGCCCAAAGATGTGTCATGGCTGCATACAGGATCTAAGATTTTAGATTCGTCAGTCCAAACACAGAGCGCCACCTTGCTATGATCTCCGTGGAGTCCAGTTTGTCAAAGCAACACTTAGGTTACCACAAAGGGCACCCCTCACTCCAGTCCCTGCTCACTCCAGTCCCCCCTCACTCTAGTCACTTAATCCCTGTAAACGGCATGTAAAATGAAAGTTGCTACTCACACCATACTTTCTGCGCATGGGCAGGTCAGTCCTGTGGCTGGAAAGTGGTATCTCATCATTGATTTATAGATCCCGACCACCACAGAGAGTTTCATGAAACCATGTGGTGGTGGAGGTCTGGAGTTAGACTAATAAATCAGAGCTAAGTGGAAAGGGTTCTGCAGGCCTCCCTGGACTATCACCTAGGCTGCAGAGAATCTTTAGAAGGTGTGCGGGAGCTGTCGCCATCAATCCCTGTTGTTTAGTGGAGGCGGAGGTAGAAAAAGAGTGAACGTCTGTCAGTGCCCTCCGATCCTGCTTCTATCAGGGAAACACATTCCCTTGACACATTCTGCTTGCCGAGCAGGTTCTGGTACCTGTCAGTCCAGAGGAGAGAAGCTCATTGGGTAAGGAGGTGGCCAATGGGAAGTCAAGAACTGTCAAAAGACACAGAGCAATGGAGACCTAAACAGAAGAATCAATAGCCCCCAACTAACGGACAGAATCAAGCCTACAGGATGGATGATGCAAATAATTCAACTACAAAGACATGGGAGAGGGAGATGGTCACAGAGTTTGGAATAAAATACTTGGTGAACTAAAAAAAGGTAATAGTCGTCCTCAACTCCTGATCCTCCTTTAGAGGGGGGAGCAGAATGTGGAGCAAGGTTAAGTGCTTGCTTTGTTGTTTCTATGGCTGTAATAGAATTCGGGATGCAGTGTGAAACAAGGAGCTTTACTTAACTCACAGTTCAGGAGGCTGAAGATTTAAGACGGGTGGGGGGCTGGGAGGTGGGGGAGTGGGGGGGGGCTTCCGCTTGGTTGCTCATGGCGATGGCTTCATGGAAGTAGTGTGGGTGATCACATGGCTGGACAGTTGTAACTGGTCATTTATAACAACCTGTTCTTGTGAGAACTCTATTGTCTCTAGAACTCCCCTACTCCCATCAAGAGCATAATGCCAGCGACCTAACCGAATTCTATCAAGCCCTTGTTCTCTCTTAAAGGTCCGATTGTAGCCTCTCGTGCTGCCACATCGAAGATTAAGCTTCCAGTGCTTGGATCTCCAGGGGATGCCCTGAAATCATATCCAAACCACAGCAACACGGGAGCAGTGTTTGCTGAATGAATAAATGAGCACACTCTGTGCAACTTCTACCTCCCCCTGAGCTTAGCTGTGTCTACCTAGCTAGTGTCTCGGAGAGCTATCCACTTTAGCGCACACTGACCTGTACCTTCGAAACTGCTGAACCGAATGCTAAGACAAATGGAGTCTCACTGCAAACACCCAGAGGGAGAAGACGTCCCAGGAGAGCCACACTAGAGCCCTCTGTCTGATGTGTTTATAGGTCTGTAGGGGTTCTTACAGGCGTTTTTTCAGGCTTCTGTGTTAGGAACTCACAGACAGACATGCTCAAGCCTCACTGAACACGGAATCAACAAAGCACATGCGAAACATAGGTGATGGTGGATCTTGCCCACAGCTCAGTCTTCCTTGATCCTTCTACGTGTTCTGTCTGTCTACTTCCCGTATTTCTTATTCTCTCTTTTCTTTAGAACCCTCACCCTGAAGTCTCAGGGCCCCACAACGACGTCTCAAGCTATTATACAAAGCATTTCATTTATTCCCTGTTGATCTGCCCCAGCTTTGCCCTGGCAGCTTTCTCCGACCTGGTCAGTTCCTAGCATTTAATATTCTCTTTGCCTCCCCTAGTGTGTGTCCACTCAACACAGCGCACTGGTTTGGCCCATGCACTCCTGCAAATATTATTCAGCCCAAAGAAATTTTCTCTGAGTTAAAACTTATCTTCTACTGTTTTTATATCTTCAAATTTATAATCTTCTGAAAAAAGTCCTCATTTAGTTTCTCAGTTCCCTTTGCCATGCTTGCCCTAACTTATCGAGAGTTGGACGTTAATTAATTTCTCTTTCTCTCTTCTTTTTAATCAGTGCTGCGTGTGTCCTGCTGAGCTCTGCTGAGCACTTTCTTGTAGATACTGACATGTGATTATTTGTTATCATTCTCTTTTATTCAACTGTTTATGCATATTTCTTATTTTTCTGGATAGAGTTGGCATTTTTTAAATTTTGATTTAATTTTCAGTTCACAGCTTTTCAGGGTGTGATGAGCCTAGAAATTCGCACGTCTTCTTCCTCCCTGGAGGCCCCTTTTCTGCCTGGCCAAGGACGATTGTCATTGTATTTCATGGGCACTTGAATGAAAGGATTGGTTTTCATTCCAGGTTCTGTGTGAAAAATCCATAGATGTATTCTTATGTACATAGGAGTCAGACCCGCCTTGTTAATTATGCTACTTAGATATTTTTCCTGGAGTTTATTTTTGGCTCATGTATGGAAGACGGGAGAGTCACACACACTAAGAACTTTGTGTCTTTATTATGAAATTGTACAGTTGACCCTATTATGAAGTGTTTGTCTTTGTACCGTTATCCTTAGTATAAAGTGTCTGCTTTTGTCCTTCTGTTCTGCTGTTCCATAGACTACACTCCATCTCAAGTGATACTGCAGTCCAGCCTCGCTTCTTTTGCTTGTAGTGGAGTGATATGTAATTGAAAGTAATCACAGACACAGACACACACACACACACACACATACACACAGACACACACACCCACCACCCGTATGCCTATGGAGGTCAAAGGAGAAGCATACAGGAACTGGTTTTCTTTATTCACTATGTGGATCTGGGGAATCAAACTCAGGTCATCAGGCTTCTTGACAAGCGCCTTTGTGTCTTCAGAGACACACCACTAGCCGGGAGATGGCTTTTCCATAGGAACAGATTGTGTTCTTCTGTAAATACCTCACAGATATGTTCTCATCATCTCTGGTGTTAAATGGTGAGCAAACTGAAAAGAGATGTCCACAATTTCCCCTTTAAAGGCTGGATTTACTACTATTCAGTCTAGGAGTTAATCACTGCTTGCTATCTCTCTACCCGATGTATAGAACACAGTTTCATTATAGATATTGCTTTGTCTTTCAAAGTTATTTGCCCTGTTCCATTGCCTGGCATTCCAGTTAGGAATAACATTGCACAACAGTGAAGTCTTCTAGTCCACAAGTTTCCTCCGAATTCAAGTATTCTTGACTTCTTTTAACATTCCCTGTGTTTCTCGGGCATTTCCAGGCTCACCTCACGGTCGTCTGTTTGGACGCTCAGGCCTTTTCTCTGCATTCAGCTCAGATTTGTTTTTCTTGTGGAATCACCATCTCGCTGACAGGTAGTTGCATTATGAACTTCCTGTATCAGACTGTGAACCTTGTGGACTCTTCCAAATTCTGTGGTGAATTATCTAGTTAAGTTAAAAACATTCCACAGGATAAGGGTTGTCTGAGTGTTTCTCCTGCTGACGTGCGTTTACCTGCTGTTTCCTAGGCCAGTTCATCTCAGTCTTGCTAACACTGTGAACTTTTAATAATTTCTGCATGTTGTGGTGACCCCGCCCACCAAATTAGTTTCACTGCTACTTCATAACTGTGATTTAATTTTGCTATTGTTATGAATCATAACGTAAATATCTGATAGGCAGATGGTTTTAGGCCACTCCTGGGAAGGGTTAGTTTACCCCCAAAGGGGTCATGACCCACAGGTTGAGAACCACTGTCCTAGGCCCTCTTCCGTAGAAAGGATAAAAGGTGTGCTCCTTCCTTTCAACATTTGATCACCATGTTTTCCTTGCAGTTTCTTTCCGTTTCCTTCTCCCTTTTGAGTCAGGGTCTCATTGTGGACTGCTCACTGGTCAAGAACTTCTGCTATGCTGACCTTCTTGGCCTTTGAACTCACACAGATCCCCATTCTGCCTGCCTCCTGAGTGCTGTGTTTTAAGGCATACACCACCCTTCCTGTCGTGAGTTCTGTTCTGAGAGTGGAGCTGAGACAGACATGAGCGCTTTCTGAGATGTGGCTTTAGAGCATGGCCCTTTGCGAGCCTTCTCGGCTTCTTCCAGTGAAACCAGAGGGTTTCTGCCAGGGACTCCACCTGATACCTCATTGCCATCCGTGACTATTGACTGTGGGCAACGTCTGTCACAGCAGTGTCTGGGCTCCTACCTTCAGGAGGTTGCATTCTCTCTCTCTCTCTCTCTCTCTCTCTCTCTCTCTCTCTCTCTCTTATTCTCTCTCTCTCTCTGTGTGTTTTGTTTTTGTTTTTTACAAGACAGGGTTTCTCTGTAGCTTTGGAGCCTGTCCTGGAACTAGCTCCTGTAGACCAGGCTGGCCTCGAACTCACAGAGATCCGCCTGCCTCTGCCTCCCGAGTGCACCACCAGCGCCTGGCTCCATGCGTTTTGAAGACACTACACCCTGTGCTTCCCTTCCACAGGGCCTGTGCTTGGCCGCAGCTGCACTTATTGACCGTACACACTGAATATTTGTATATTAGATTTTTCTTCAAATTTCATGGAGAGTAAAGTTTCTGAGTTCGTATTTCTTATTATATATGTAATTTCTAGGAGAAGGCAAGAAATGTGGATTGCATGAATATGCTCACAATTGAAATCAATCTCTGCATTTTAGAATAATCTTTATGATTTCATTTGACGTGTAACTCTGACAAGCCACCAAGAAATTACTTATTATAAATATGAGGTTAATATATATATAATTACATAAATATGCATATATGCAGTAAATAAATCTATTACACATATATTCCATATCATTGTTGATGCAAAAAACCTGCAATTCTAAGGGAAAAGGAGAGAGTTTATTCTGGAGCCGTTTTGAGAAGTCATAGTCCAGGAACACATACTTGGATTATCCCAAATTCCATGTTTTAATGTAGAAAGAGTTTAATAGTTTACAAAGCAAAGAAAGTCATAAGCCAAGGGTGATTTAAAATATGCTGGTGAGTATCACCAGAGAGGCAGGACCAGAGAGGTGAAGGAAACCCTCCTGTAGGTCTCTGATGCCATCCTTAGCTTCCAGATTGTTGGAAGCTAGTGGTCTGTTAAATTAATATATTTCAAAGGCTTTTATGATGGACATGGCCGACTGGTAGTTAGAATTAACCAGACCAGCTCAAAAACAAAGGAATATAATTTAATAATTGGAAAACAGAGAAACTCACACCACCAGGGTCCAGTGAACATGAGAGAGACAAAACAAGGGGCAGGCACCTGGATTCCCAGGTCCTTCTTCCTTGGCCCCAGGTGGCCACATCCTAGCCAAATGTGACTGGCTGAGCTTCCCCATCACTTTTATCTGTTAGTCACATTATGTTCGGACAGAGGTGGGCAAGGAATGGGTTTTCAGGGGGCTAACACTAGCCTAGCCGAGATCAGGTAATTTTAGCCTCTGCACCGACAATGCTCTATCACCATGTCACTGTATTCCTAATCGGTCCATGCAGACACGGATTCTTTCCAGGTAGTTACATCCACATTACTATCCACATATCGATGCACACGTGTAGCTATGCTCTAGCTGTATTAATATATTTTTATTGGTTAGTCATATTTAGCCTTGTTAATTGTGTTTAAATGACATGTTTACCATGTGCTCAATTCTTAAACTTACTCTTTTTAGAGTGTTTTATTATGATGGTTCCTTTGATTATTATTGACACATTGTTTCAATGTTGTGTATACTATGATTTTTGTGTCTTCTTTTTCTGAATTTATTTCCTGTCTTTCCCGCCAGGTCCATGAAGTGAAATAATTCTGTTTTTAATTTATATCTAGCATTATTTTAAAAGATTTAACAAGGGTGTCTATCTTTTGAGGCTCATACTCAATAAAATACAACCTGAGAAATCCTACTGTAGAATTTGAGCAGCAAATATCATGCTGAGTAAGAACATAGCTATGGTGTTAAATAAGTATTAGTTTCTGTTTGCCTAAAGCCTTTTAGGAGTCAGAAAGGAGATTAAATTTAGCATCCTTTAAGAAGTCTCATTTTCTGGATGGAGCTAGAAATATCATTTTGAGTGCGGTAACCCAGACCCAGAAAGACAGTTATCACATGTACTCACTCTTAAGTGTTTTTTAAACATAAAGAAAAGAAAACCAGCTCACAAATCACAATCCCAGAGAACCTAGACAACAATGAGGACCCTAAGAGTGACATATATAGATCTAATGTACATAGGAAGTAGAAAAAGACAAGATCTCCTGAGTAAATTGGGAGCATGGGAACCTTGGAAGAGGGCTGAACGGGATGGGAAAGGCAGGGAGGGAAGCAGAGAAAAATGTAGAGCTCAATAAAAATCAATAAAATTAAAAGAATAAAGAGAGTTAGAAGAAAAACATCAATAATGAAAGTATTAGGAGGAAAACATTAAGAGAGTTAGAGAGAGAAAAAAAAGTCTCATTTTTTCCCCCTTGACTTGTTATTATGGTTAAACATGCTTGGAGTTCCATTCTCTGGCAATCATCCGCATCTTCCCACTGTAAGCTGTGTGCTTAGGGTACGCCATTGTCTAGTATAGTTCTAGATCTGGTACAATGCTGCTTTTGCACCTACACATCTGACATAGTTGACAGACTTTTCAGTGTCTTCTTTGGAGCCAAGACAAAATGGCCTTGGCATCTTTGGGATCCTGGGTGAGTGTGTCCAGTACCAGTTAGTGTTGGACTCTTGGGAATCTTGTCAGCCTCTGTGGATTCAGGTGACAAAGGGACACGATCACAGTGTGACAGATTGTGGCCGGCGCATGGGGATGACACGAAGAATTTGTGGCAGCATTGTCCTCCGTCCCCCAGACCCCCCCTTTCCACACTAACATTTCCAGATAAGCAGCACCAGGTTGCAGTTGAGAGGCAGGCACTTACTATATTGAGTTATGCTATTTTTTTTTTGAGAGTAAATTTTATTAAATTATAAAAGTTTCCATTTATGCCCCTCTTCCCAACACCCTCCCACTCTCCCCACTCCCTCTCCTCCTCCCTCTTCGTCCCTTAGGGCAGTCAGGGTTTCCTGCCCTGTGGGAAGTTCAAGATCCTCCCCCCTCCCTCCAGGTCCAGGCAGGTGAGTATCCAAACAGACTGGATCCCCAAAATCCGTATATGCAGAGGAAACAAGTCCCAGTATCATAGTCAATGGCTTTTCAGAAAGACTTCGGGCCAGCCACATTCAGAGAATCCGGCCAAATTCCGAGAATCTGGTTAGATCACGTCCTCGTTCAGTCCCAGTCCAACTGGCCTTGGTAAACTCTCATTAGATCCGTTCCCTTGTATCAGTGGGTGATAGCATCCCTCGCAGTCCTGATTTTCTTTTTCATGTTCTTCCTCCTTCTGCTCCTCATTTGGACCTTGGGGGGCTCAGTCCGGTGCTCCAATGTGGGTCTCCGTCTGTATCGCCGTCCTTCGCCAGATGAAGGATCTATGGTGATAAGCAAAATATTCATCAGTATGGTTATGGGCCACGGCCGGTTCAGGCACCCTCTCCTCTGTCCAGAGAACAATCTGGGGATCTCTCCTTGGACCTGGGATCCCATATATAACCAAGTCTCCTGTAAACCCTAAAATGACTCCCTTATTTGAAATATATTCTTCCCTGATCCCATATTCATCCTTCCTCACTCTCCCCCTCCCAGGCCACCGAGCTTTCCCCATTCCTCCCCTACTCCCTTCTCTCTAACCCTCTCCCCTTCCAACAACCCTCCCACCCCCCCCCCCCATGCACCCGAGGTTACCTGGGACTCTTGTCTATTTCCTACCTCCTGGCGGGTAGCTAAATAATCTTCATCAGGTTCATCTTCTTATTTAGCTTCTCTAGGATCATGAATAATAGGCTCAAAGACCTTTAATTATGGTTAGAATCCACTTATGAGTGAATACATACCGTGTTCCTCTTTTTGGGTCTGGCTTACCTCACTCAGTAAAGCGTTTTCTATTTCCATCCATTTGCATGCAAAATTCAAGATGTCATTGTTTTTTACCGCTGAGTAAAACTCTAATGTGTATATGTTCCACACCTTTTTTAACCATTCTTCTATTGAGGGGCACCTAGGCTGTTTCCAGGTTCTGGCTATTACAAATAGTGCTGCTATAAACATAGTAGAACAAATGCTTTTGTAGTATGTTAGGGAATCTCTAGGGTATATTCCCAAGAGTGGAATTGCTGGGTCCTGAGGGAGGTTGACTCCCAGTTTCCTGAGAAACCGCCACACTGATTTCCACAGTGGCTGCACGAGTTTGCATTCCCACCAACAATGGATGAATGTTCCCCTCACCCCACATCCTCTCCAGCAGAGGCTATCATTGGTGTTTTTGACTTTAGCTATTCTGACAGGTGTAAGATGGTATCTCAAAGTGGTTTTGATTTGCATTTCCCTGATCGCTAAGGAGGTTGAGCATGACCTTAAGTGCCTTTTGGCCATTCGGAGTTCATCTGTTGTGAATTCTCTGTTCAGTTCAGTACCCCATTTTTTAATTGGGTTAGTTAGAGTTTTAGTGTCTAGTTTCTTGAGTTCTTTGTATATTTTGGAGATCAGACCTTTGTCTGATGAGGGATTTGTGAAGATCTTCTCCCAGTCGGAAGGTAGCCTTTTGGTCTTACTGACAGTGTCCTTTGCTTTACAGAAGCTTCTCAGTTTCAGGAGGTCCCATTTATTCATTGCTTCTCTTATTGTCTGAGCTCCTGGGGTTCTGCTTAGGAACTGGTCTCCTGTGCCTATATCTTGTAGACTACTTCCCACTTTCTCTTCTATCAGTTTCAAAGTGGTCAGATTAATGTTGAGGTCTTTAATCCATTTGGACTTGAGTTTTGTGCATGGTGATAGATATGGATCTATTTTCATTCTTCTACAGGTTGACATCCAGTTATGCCAGCACCATTTGTTAAAGATGCTTTCCTTCTTCCATTGTATGCCTTTAGCTCCCTTGTCAAATATCAGGTGTTCATATGTTTGTGGGTTAATACCCGGGTCTTCTATTCGATTCCATATGTCGACTTCTCTGTTGTTATGCCAATACCAAGCTGTTTTCAATACTGTTGCTCTGTAATAGAGTTTGAAGTCAGGGATGGTAATGCCTCCAGAAGTTCCTTTATTGTATAAGATTGTTTTGGCTATCCTGGGTTTTTTGTTTTTCCATATAAACTTGATTATTGTTCTCTCAAGGTCTGTGAAGAAGTTTGATGGGATTTTGATGGGAATTGCGTTGAATCTATAGATTGCTTTTGGTAGAATTGCCATTTTTACTATGTTGATTCTCCCAATCCAAGAACAGGGGAGATCTTTCCATTTTCTGGTATCCTCCTCAATTTTTTTCTTCAAGGACATAAAGTTCTTGTCAAATAGGTCTTTCACTTCCTTGGTTAGAGTTACCCCAAGATATTTTATGCTATTTGTGGCTATCATGAAAGGTGATGTTTCTCTGATTTCCCTCTCTGCTTCTTTATCCTTTGTGTATAGGAGGGCAATCGATTTTTTGGAGTTGATCTTGTATCCTGCCACATTACTAAAGGTGTTTATCAGCTGTAGGAGTTCTTTGGTAGAGTTTTTGGGGTCGCTTATGTACACTATCATATCGTCCGCAAATAACGAAAGTTTAACTTCATCCTTTCCAATTTGAATCCCCTTGATCCCCTTATGTTGTCTTATTGCTATTGCTAGTACTTCAAGCACTATATTGAAGAGGTATGGAGAGAGTGGACAGCCTTGTCGTGCTCCTGATTTTAGTGGAATGGCTTTGAGTTTCTCTCCGTTCAATTTGATGTTAGCTGTCGGCTTACTATATATTGCTTTTATTATATTTAGGTATGATCCTCGTATACCCAATCTCTCCAACACCTTTATCATAAAGGGGTGTTGAATTTTGTCAAATGCTTTTTCAGCGTCCAATGAAATGATCATATGGTTTTTTTTCTTTCAATTTATTTATATGATGGATTACATTGATAGATTTGCGTATGTTGAACCAGCCCTGCATCTCTGGGATGAAGCCCACTTGACCATAATGGATAATTTTTCTAATGTATTCTTGGATTCGGTTTGCCAGTATTTTATTGAGTATTTTGGCATCAATGTTCATGAGTGAGATTGGTCTGTAATTCTCTTTCATGGTTGTGTCTTTGTGTGGTTTTGGTATCAGGGTAACTGTAGCTTCATAAAAAGAGTTTGGCAATGATTCTTCTGTTTCTATATTGTGAAATACATTAAGGAGTATAGGTATTAGCTCTTCCTGGAAGTTCTGGTAGAATTCTGCATTGAAACCATCTGGACCTGGGCTTTTTTTGGTGGGGAGGTTTTTGATAACAGCTTCTAATTCTTCCCGACTAACAGGTCTATTTAGATTGTTCACTTGCTCTTGATTTAACTTTGGCAAATGGTATTTATCTAAAAACCAATCCATTTCTTGTACATTTTCCAACTTTGTGGCATATAAACTCTCGTAGTAAGATCTAATGATTCTCTGAATTTCCACTGTGTCTGTTGTTATGTCCCCCTTTTCATTTCTGATCTTACTAATTTGAGTGTTCTCTCTCTGCCGTTTGATTAGTTTGGCTAGGGGTTTGTCAATCTTGTTGATTTTCTCCAAGAACCAACTTTTTGTTTCGTTGATTTTTTGGATTGTTTTCTGTGTTTCTATTTTGTTGATTTCAGCCCTCAGTTTGATTATTTCCAATCTTCTACTCCTCCTGGGAGAGTCTGCTTCTTTTTTTCCAGAGCTTTTAGGTGTGCTGTTAAGTCTCCAATATATGCTTTCTCCGTTTTCTTTAATTGGGCACTTAGTGCTATGAACTTTCCTCTTAGAACTGCTTTCATTGTGTCCCATAGGTTTGAGTATGTTGTGTCTTTATTTTCATTAAATTCAAGGAAGACTTTAATTTCTTTCTTTATTTCTTCCTTGACCCAGGGATGATTCAGTAGTTGACTGTTCAACTTCCACACATTTGTAGGCTTTCTGGAATTTGAATTGTTATTGAGTTCTAACTTTATTCTGTGGTGATCCGACAAGACACAGGTGATTACAAATATTCTTTTGTATCTGTGTAAGTTTGCTTTGTTACCAAGTATGTGGTCAATTTTCGAGAAGGTTCCATGAGCTGCAGAGAAGAAGGTATATTCTTTCCTTTTTGGGTAGAATGTTCTATAGATATCTGTTAAGTTAATTTGATTCATTACCTCTAGCAATTCTCTTATTTCTCTGTTGAGTTTCTGTTTGATTGATCTGTCCATTGGTGAGAGAGGTGTGTTGAAGTCTCCTACTATTAGTGTGTGTGGTTTGATGACTGCCTTGAGTTCTAAAAGTTTTTCTTTTACATAAGTGGGTGCTTTTATATTAGGGGCGTAGATATTCAGGATTGAGACTTCCTCCTGATTAATTGTTCCAGATAAGAGTATGAAATGTCCATCACCATCTCTTCTGACTGATTTTAGTTTGAAGTCAATTTTGTTAGATATTAGAATGGCCACACCAGCTTGTTTCTTAGGACCGTTTGCTTGGAAAACCTTTTCCCAACCCTTTACTCTGAGTAGATGTCTATCTCTGTGGTTGAGGTGTGTTTCTTGTAAACAGCAGAATGTTGGATCCTGTTTTCGTATCCAGTCTCTAAGTCTGTGCCTTTTTATAGGTGAGTTGAGTCCATTAATATTAAGAGATATTAATGACCAGTGGTTGTTGATTCCGTTTATTATTTGTGTGTGTGTGTGTGTGTAGTAGAGTTTGTGTGTTTCTCTTCTTTGAGTTGTGGTTGTGAAGGTTCGCTAGATGTCTGAGTTATTGTAGGCAGTGATGGCAATGTTGGATTCCTTGGGTTGCGATTTTCCTTCTATTACTTTCTGTAGGGATGGATTTGTGGCTACGAATTGTTTAAATTTATTTTTATCCTGGAATATTTTGTTTTCTCCGTTGATAGTGAACGATAGCTTGGCTGGTTATAGTAGTCTGGGTTTGCATCCATGGTCTCTTAGTTTCTGCAGTATCTCTATCCAGGATCTTCTGGCTTTCATGGTTTCCATAGAGAAGTCCGGTGTAAGCCTGATAGGTTTACCTTTATAAGTCACTTGACCTTTATCCTTTGCAGCTCTTAATATTCTTTCTTTAATCTGGATGTTTTGTGTTTTGATTATTATATGGCGAGGGGACGTTTTTTTTTGATCCAGTCTATTCGGCGTTCTGTATGTTTCTTGAACCTTCATAGGAATATCGTTCTTTAGATTGGGAAAGTTTTCTTCTATAATTTTGTTAAATATATTCTCTGGGCCTTTGATCTGCAGTTCTTCTCCTTCTTCAATCCCTATTATTCTTAGATTTGGTTTTTTTATTGTGTCCCAGATTTCCTGAATGTTTTGTGAAGAGAATTTGTTGAATTTGCTGTTTTCTTTGACCAGAGCATTTATTTTCTCTATGGTATCTTCAGAATCTGAGATTCGTTCTTCTATCTCTTGTATTCTATTGGTTATGCTTGATTCTGTAGTCTCCGCTCGTTTACCTAGGTTTTCCATATCCAGCCGGTTCTCGTTTTGTGTTTTCTTCATTGCCTCCATTTCAGTTTTCAATTCTTGGACTGTTTCCTTTACTTGTTTGATTGTTTTTTCTTGGTTTCTCAGGGTCTCATTCACGGATTTACTTATTTCTTCAAACTTTTTGTTATATTTCTCATCCATTTCTATACTCATTTCTTCAAACTTTTTGTTATACTTCTCGACCAGTTCCTTAAGGGAATTATTCATATCCTGTTTAAGGGACTCTATTGCTTTCATAATGGCACTTTTTCCCACTTCATCTGGGTTAGAGTGTTCAAATCCTTTTGTTGTAGGGTCGTTGGGATCTGATATTTTCATGTTGTTTTTCAGATTGTTGGAGGAGGTCTTGCCTTGGCGTCTGCCCATCTCTTCGTTCAAATGCTCTCTATTGGAACTTCTGGTAGCGGGTCAGGTTCCCTTGTTGGGCAGGGAGTTCACTGATAGAATGCCTACCTTTCCTCAGGCAGGCTATTGAAGCACATGCACTCCCTCTTTCCGGGATGTACCTACAGAGCAAGGCAGCTGAGCTGGGGAGATTTTATGGCCCCAGTGGGAGGGGAAAAATATAGAAATTTGTACCTGGATGGAATCTGGGATGGCAGGCGGGAGAGTTTAGCAGGGTGGAACCAGCACTGCAGCACTGCATCTGGGAGTCTATGGGGTCGGGGAAAGTCCTAGCTCCTCCTCGCCCGGCCCCTGCCGCGGGCCGGAAGCACACTCACCCCTCTGAAGGCCCTCTGGATGGAAGCTGGGATGGCTGGCGGAGGCGCTAGCAGGCTGGAGCCAGCAGAGCAGGCTGACCTGGGAGTCTATGGGGTTGGGGAAGGTCCTAGCCCCTCCTCGCCGGGCCCCTGCCGCAGGCCGGAATCACACTCACCCCTCTGATGGCCCTCTGGATGGAAGCTGGGATGGCTGGCGGAGGCGCTAGCAGGCTGGAGCCAGCAGAGCAGGCTGACCTGGGAGTCTATGGGGTCAGGGAAAGTCCTAGCTCCTCCTCGCCGGGCCCCTGCCGCGGGCCGGAATCACACTCACCCCTCTGATGGCCCTCTGGATGGAAGCTGGGATGGCTGGCGGAGGCGCTAGCAGGCTGGAGCCAGCAGAGCAGGCTGACTGGGAGTCTATGGGGTCGGGGAAGGTCCTAGCTCCTCCTTGCCGGGCCCCTGCCGCGGGCCCGAAGCACACTCACCCCTCTGAAGGCCCTCTGGATGGAGGGTTATGCTATTTTTGATATCTAATGATTTTAAAACATTTTCTGCATCTGTAACTATAATTCATTTTTGAGGCTAAACATTGTGTATTTGTGTCCTCCTCCCATTTTTCTTGACTTTACTGACTTTGGGTTTGCTCAACTTATTTGTTTTCTAGAGCTTGGATTTACTTATCAACACAACTGCTTTTCTATTTAGCTATTTGCTAATTTCATTGTTTTTGTCTCCTTTTTCTATTTTGCTATTATTGATGTTTTTCTAGCTTCCAGACTCCATTGCTTATCTCATTGATTTCTACTTTTTGTTTAGTGCTAAAAACATTCAAAGTCAGAAATTTCTCTCCAAGTACTTAACGTTTGATTAATATCGAGGTTGGGAAGTCGAGGCTATGGGCCAAATCTATTCTGTGCCTGTAAATGAAGCCTTGTCAGAGCACATCCAGATCCATCCACCCACACATTGCTGATGGCTGCTCCTTGCCAGTGCGGCACAGCAAGGAGGAACAAAGAGTCGTCATGGCTAATAAGCCTAAATATGTAGTATGGCAATCTACAGGGAAGGCTTGATCCCCACTGCTATAAACCATCACGTAACTTCTCATATGTAACTTTGTTGTTTTTATTTTCTAAACTATCTGTAACTATTAACCACCCCAGGTTATTTAGGAAAATGTTTTAATTTCTTATTTGCTGTATCTCAGTCATAATTTTATTAATTTCTCTCTTTTATTGTGTTTGGCCAGAGGCTATGACCTATGTGGCTTCTGTTTTCATTTGGTTAGAGGAAGATGATCTCTTATTGTGTAAAATATGAACACTTTTTATAGCTGCCCCAAAGACATTGAAAATGGACACACGTTCTCTACAGTAAAGTTATCATTTGTTGACCTTATTTGGAAACGGATACACGTTCTCTATAGCAAAGTTATCATTTGTTGGCCCTATTTGTTATACATTGGAACTCTGTTTCCTTACTTGCTTATATAAAGATTGGGAATTTGCCGTAAAGTTATGCATGTGATTTTTATTGGCAGCTTCTTATATTCCTTGTAGCTTTAGCTTAGATTATTTTGATGTTAAGTCATAAATGTTTGTGTAAATATGAGGAGCACCGATTTGAAATGTTCCCCGCTCCTGGGACTTGTTCTCTCTTTGCCCTTGGGCTCAGTCCACTGTCCTCGTGCGGACGAGCCCTGACCAGAGTGAGAGGCAGGCAGCCCGGCGGCCACGGGTTTCTGTGTTGGCCTTTCTGGAGGTGAACGCACGCTAGGTATGGAGCTGCTGATCACAGATGAAGAATGAACCCTGAGTGTGTGAGAACAGTCCCTCTGAGCACGATCTAAATTGCCCATCCATTGATCATGATGCTAAGCAAACACATGGTGCTTGCTGAAGTCATGAGGTTCTAGCATGCGTTACTACATGGCATAAGTAAAATTTCACTAGGAAGTTGCCCCTTTGCCAGGGTAAAATCTTGACCAATACTAAACTTCCCTATGCAGTTTATTTCATTGGCACTGCCTGTGGGTTTTTGACTGCAGTTTTGGTTACAGTTTTGATCACTGTTTTTTTTTTGGGGGGGGGGTCTGAATTGTTATTTTGTTTACATATGCCATGACATGCTATTTTCTCCCCAAATGGCTAAACATTCTCTTCATCCACAAGCTAATTTTTGCAGCAGGCCCTCGGCATTCTTCTCACAGAGAAGAGGGGTCTACGCTCTCTTCCCTCGAGTGCTAGTCGACCTGGGGCAGCGACAGCAGCGACACAACAGACCTTGAAGACCCCCAGAGGACTCCCGGCACCCACGGGTTCTCTTGGCCTCTTGCCCAAAGCCAAGGTACTACAGCGCCCACGCGGGTATGTCCACGTGCATACAGTCAGGCAGCCACGCCGGTGCAGCCACATCCGCACAGCCATCTCCACGCACGATGCTGGTTTCAGACTCACATTTGCTGCTTCCCTGGAATGTTCTTTTATCCTGCATTTTAAGAGGTGCATTTCCACGGCAAATGACCAAGACACAGCTGTGGAGAAGGTGGCTTCCCATGGCCGATGCTCTACTCCCTCACGTCCCGCTTTCCTTTCCTGTTGGGGGGTTCTTCCAGTCTGATACTGTAGTATCCGTGTGTTGTTGCCTCTGAGAGGTGAGATTTGAGTGGTGCGATCGTCACAAAGAGAGGCCGTTCTCTTTGAGACTGCATCCCCATGTTGGTTTTGGAGGAGGCTGTCAGACAGTATCTGTTGACTAAGCACACACATTATCTGTTTTTTTCATGATTAGATTATTCCCTCTATTTCCTGTCAACATTGGAGAAGACCCAGAGGACCGAGAGTGTGGTCCATATAAGCTGTGAGGTCTGGGGAAGGCAGGCAGCTTATTTTTCTCCACTGTCTGATCCATTGAGCAGGAGG
The DNA here is from genome assembly GCF_982192425.1 of Myodes glareolus. NCBI lineage: Eukaryota > Metazoa > Chordata > Mammalia > Rodentia > Cricetidae > Myodes > Myodes glareolus. The sequence continues at coordinate 71,186,391 of NC_142040.1, forward strand.
TTGGGCTCATGACTTTTTAATTCTAGTTGTATTTAATTTTTTATTTACTCTTGAGAATTTTGCACATATATACAATGAAATATGTTCACATCTACTTCCCATTTTCTATGTCTTCCCCTATATCCTTCCTTAGCATTGCCTCCCCCCAGTCTCATATCTTTTTTATTTTCTGTTTTCCTCCTCACTTTAAAGATTTATTTATTTATTTATTATGTATTCAGTGTTCTGCTGCTATGTATGCCTGCAGGCCAGAAGAGGTTGTGAGCCACCATGTGGTTGCTGGGAATTGAACTCAGGACCTCTGGCCAGTGCTCTAAACCTCTGAGCCATCTCTCCAGCCCTAACTCTTTTTGATAACTCACTAAGTCCACTACTGTTGCCCTTGTGTGTGTGGGTATGGAACTATCCCCTGGAGCATGGGAAACCTACCTGCAGCCATACTCTCAAAACAGAATGACCCTCCTGTGTCACAGCTCCTCAGTAATGAGGGTGGGTTGGGCCTGGAGATCACCGCCTTTGTCTATTTGGCACATGACTTACTTTAGTTGATAAACTATGAGCAGGTGTAACACGTGATGTGCAGCATCCAGACTCCTTGAAAGATAGATTGCTCAGACATTCTCACGATTCCCACAGAGACAAGCCTGGTCCATAGCTCAGGCGTACAAATGCTGCCCAATGGCTGACATATGGAGTGATGCTTTTAAATATATAATAAATACCATTTGCAACATTTAACTCACAGTCTCAAGACTGGCCTTCAGACTTTCAGAAGAGAAAGCGTTCTGAATTTGTCTGTAACTGGAGCCAGCAGGGCTCGGCAACTGGAAAGCTGCCTTCCAGCCCAGCATGAGTCACACTCCCTGAGCGTATTCAACTGCTTCAAGCCAGTGTTTAAGGCTAGTTAGTGAACACTGTGCTGCTTAGCTTCCCACTAGACTGAAATGGAAATCTTCCCCAAATATGCTTCTATTTTGATAAAGTACAGTCAGTAGGCAGGGCGCGAACAGCGTGAGGTCCTATTGTCCTTGTGTGGGTGACTGTGTGGAAGGTGTAGGTTAAATTAAATGATATAGGCACTTATGAGATGACAAACTGGACTCTAAACAAGTACCCAGAAATTATTATTGTACATGGGAAAATCCATACTTGATTGCCTTAGGTAGATATCTACTTTTTTAAGTATAATTTTCATTTTTTTTCTTGAGCACTTCATATGTGCATATGTTGAAATATGAACCTATCTACCCCCATTTCTGTCTACCAAATCTCCTCATACCCTCTAATATATCCCCTTTTCAATTTCATCTCTTTTGCAGGGTGCTGTGTCCTTAACACATGTGTTCACCAAGACTGTGCTGAGTATCTACCTGTGCAAGCATTTTTAGGAGCAGGGGATACAGGGTAGAGCCAACTGGGCATGGGACCTCATGGGCTTATGGTGTAGGGGAGCAGACTCTGTTCAACATCAGGTGCTGACTGATGAGAACAGGGTGGAGCTGGAAAGACAGCATGGCCATCAGCTCAGTGGGCAAGGCATTTCAAACTCAGGATGTGGCCATCATTTCACTCGGTTCCGTTCCACTTACTCTTCCTACATTGCCTTACAGAACAGCTGCCCCACCCTGTACCTTTACCAGAGGGACACAGCGTCCCCAAAGTCCAAGCTAATGTAGGCTATTTTCCAACATGATCTTTCTTTTGACAGTTTCACAGATATATTGATCTTATGGGTTGTTCCCATAACGTTTGTGCCACTATTGCACGAGTGGGTACATCGTGACATTTTAAAAATATGGCCAATTTAGACAGTAAAAATTAACACTCACAGCTGGGCAGGCTAGGCTCAGAGACTCACACCTCATACGTCACTGGGTCAGTGGGCCATCCCTGGGACAACCTTTCTGTGGCTATGGCAAAAGCGCAAGAAAACAAGCCAAAGCGTACCAGGGCACTTGGCCTGGGTTTCGAACTAGTGCACTATTTCTCTTGTGTTCTGTCAACACCATTCACACACCCAGGCTGGGATCAGACGGGAGAGTATTTCCTGCCTACTTGGGAAAGTGCATATTAACCACGGCATCCCACTTAAGGTGGCTTAGAGAAGTGGCTTCCTTGGTGGACACTGGGGCGGGGGGGGGGGGGGACGACGACGACCATGTAACCCGTTTGTTTCTTATGTTCTTAAATTATGAATACAACCCACAAGAGAATAGCAGTTCTCATACAGCTTTGTTCTGGTGCTTGATGGCAGTGAGTACTTTAATAAATCCTTTAGAAAATAGATTCCATTTTTCAAGAAGCCTCAGCTGTCAAAATCTGATTTCCTGGTTGAGTGAAATGGCCTTGTTATTCAGATCCTTTGGGTCTAAATTTATTTTACATGAATTTACTCAAGAAATTGATTGCAATTCCCTTCCCACCTTGTGTCGTGGGTTGTGTAATTGGAAGTTTAGAGAGAAGAGATTGAGATAGCTTTAAACGGCACCTCCCCCCACACTTCCAGAATAGGAGACTTTTGGCTTACTTAGCTTTAACATCTTCAGTCCTTTAGAAACATCAATGTCCGTTAGGCCTTTACATTGTTTGCTTTTTAGAGACAAACTCAAAGGGTTTCAGTTGCTTGTCATTCTCCCCTTTGCAACCGGCAGTGTCAAGGCTGGAGGAGAAATCTGAGACTTTGTATCCTCTTTGTCATGTGTCATTCAAGACACATGTTTGTTTCTCTGGCTGTCAGTGATGGAGATACTTATAGGCTCTAGTTTCAGTGTGATGTCAAATGTTTTCCACTCGTTTAAAATCTATTAGGATCTTCACAACAGAAGAACATCTTCGGGGATTCGGAGCAAGTCTTTGGCGCTGGAATGCCCTGAGCCCACAGGATGCAATCGGGGCCAAGCACTCTATTTATATAGCTAAAGGATATAAGAAAAGCACTGGGAAAATTTGACTGAAAAGTGAAGATTAACCCTATGGGGCATGGAGCAGGATTGAGGAAGTGTTTAGCAATAAGGACATCAGTGACTCCCCAGGGAACCGGGTTGAGGTAGCTGGGAGGTGATAGCTGTTTTATGAGGGGTAGCAACAGTGTTGGCGCTTGCTTCTGTGTTGCATGGGAATTGTGAGTTGCTATACTGGTCAGAGTTCTTAAGCCCCTGTCATGGCCAGTCATTTGGTCCTGTGGCCTTATGCTCTGTGTCTGTTCCACACGTCCTTTCTACTGCCACTGCTATTCCGTTAGTGCTTGCCATGAGCAGACTGGTATAAAGTGGAGCTCACGGGACTGTGTGGCGCATCCTGCCAACTGTAGTTTGAGTTCTAATTTTTTCTTTTCTCATCCATACTCCTTATTCTCCCTGCTTGTGACCCTTCCATATACTGGCAGAGAGATTATTTTCTCGTTTCTGTTTTCCCTCCGGGCTTTAATGCTTGGCCTGTGTTTCTGAACACAGTTGTGTTGCATTCCTGCTGCCTTGGATACAGGCTTACATCTCAGTCAACAAGAGGATGTCCAAGGATAGTGTTCTCATTATATCCTAATGTAGTCAGTTCTGGGGAGTGGACACTGGACAGATCTGCCCTTTGTGTGTCCTTTATGCCACTCAGTGTCTTTTTCTAGTTCTCAGACATGCTCCTCCTGTTTTGTGGTACTGGTGATGGACCTAGGGTCATATACATGTTGGACAAGCCTTCTATCACACTTCCAGCATTCTTTTTCTTATCCTTCTGATACAGCCTTTCAAGTAGCTGGTATTATAGGCTTACACCACCAGGCAAGTGTAGGCAGAATCTATTCGCTCATTTCCTTGATGCCTAGAACTGAATAATCACACAGAAACTATATTAATAACAATACTGTTTGGCCAATAGCTTAGTCATATTCCTTGCTTAGTTGTATTCAATTACATCTTGAATTAATCCATTTCTATTAATCTATGTATCGCCATGAGGCTGTGGCCTATGGTAAGGTTCTGTCTGATCTCTGTCTCCTTTGGCAGCTACATGGCATCTCCCTGACTCCACCTACTCTCTCTCTCTCTCTCTATTTCTTTCAGCCTGGCTATATTTTGCCCTGCTATAGGCCAAAGCAGCTTCTTTATTCATCAATGGTAATAAAACATATTCACAGCATATAGAGGTGAATCCCCACATCAGGCAAGCTTCTCAGGGCTCTTCTCACTTTTGCTTTTCACACACATCCTCGCACACACACTTGCAGCACCCTGCACATCTGTTCACAGACCTGGTCACACTGCGTTGTGATATGTGTCTTCACCACTAGGGAGACTCATCAACTGTAGTCTAAACCCACAGCTATTTACTGAGCACTTTTTTTTTTCTTGAGGCAGGGTTTCTCTGTATAGCCCTGACTAGCCTGGAATTCCAGGTTGGTCTTGAACTCAGAGACCTACCTGCTTCTGCCTGCTGTGTTCTTGGATTAAAGGTATATGCTTTAATCCCAGCACTCTTAATGAATTTAATGACTATTTTTATATGTCAGCTTGGCTTGGTCAAATCTATAGTCTAGATGTTTCATCGAAGGTAGCTTTTTACACAAGACTAATTTTTAAATAAATAAATAAATAATAATAAAAAAGAAAATGGCCCTTCAAGTGTGGTAGACCTCACTCAATCCGTTGAAGACCCCAAGGGAAAATATTTATGTCCCAGGGAACAAGTCAACCTCCAGTCTACCCTCCCCACTCATGTGATAGTTCAAATCTTTCTTGTTTCTAGCCTTCTAGATGATTCTGCAACATGTGGGCTTGTCATCCCCACAGATATGAAGTTCGAAGCTTTAAAGCAATTCTTTCTCTAGGTGCACAGCCGCCAGTTCTGTTTCTCCAGAGGACTGGCTAATCTGTGCTAAGAGCAACACCTTACCTCACGTGGCCCTTGCGGCAGCCTCCTAAACGGAGTATTGAGAGGCAAAGGACTGCCCAAGGTCATGTAGTTAGAAAGTAGCAGAGTTGGGACTCCAGCCGCAGCTTAATTTATGTTCGAACCATGGCTCTTGACACAATGCCTGCTTGTCTGTCTTAGACTTTTCCTGCTTACCCAGAACCCGACACTAAGAGGAGGCTACAAGACAGTTCATCTGATGAATAAAAAAGTCACAAATGTCCCTTATTTTGTTACCTCTTCAGCCTACCAAAAACAAACAAACAAACAAAAAACCAATAACCTAAAATTTTAGAGGCGCCTGTGACTTCATAGACCATTAAGTTTTGCTAGAGGTCCTCTGCTTCCCGTAACACACCTCGATGGCGTGCCTCCATGGCAACCGTGGGAACATGGCGTGCCTCCATGGCAACCGTAGAAACATGGCGCGCCTCCATGACAACCATGGAAACATGGCGTGCCTCCATGGCAACGCTGGAAATGTGCAGTTGAACCTTTATTGGCTCCTTAGTGTATTTTTTGCTCTTTGCTCGCACATAGAACTGACATTGGTCTGTGATTCTTTGCTGTTTTCCTTGAAAACAACCAGGAAGAGGAGGAAACCCCAGGGTGAATTGCTGAAGTTGGAGCCGCAAGTTCCTGGCAGAGTTGACCCTTTCTTGGTGTATTTTCTTCCAGTTTCATTGTTACTCTTTATTTCCATTGCAAGGTCATCGTTTTACTCCATAAACTCTGACCATGTGCAGATTCCTCTGAAGTCTACTAATCCGGAGCTTTCAGTCCTGTGAAGATTTCTACACAATCCTCTCAAGGCTGATTAGAGTTTAGGAAAGCCTCCCACTCCTCAAATCGTGTATTTTTCTTTTATGCCATTTAATTCCAGGACACTATAGACAACAGTTTTAAAAACCAAATTTATGCTTGTTGCTTATCAAATAAAAATCCATAGAAAAATATTTTGGTAAAAAAAAAATAGTGCTGTAAGTTGTTCTCAAGTCTCGGTCTTATTTATTTCTTCTGTTTCTGTGAATAAAAGTTTCCCGAGAAAAGCAACTTACAGGAGAAAGGGTTTATTCTGGTTCAGAGGTCAAGGGTACAATCCAGCATGGCCCGGAAGACATGATGACTGTTGGTGCCCCTCTCGCTTTCCTCTTTTGTGCAGAGCCTAGGACTCAAGCCCAAAGAATGCTACCATCTACTTGCAGGGTGGGGCTTCCCAGGTCTGTGGTGAGATTTTGTTTGTGCCTTAACAAATAAAGCTTGCCTGAAGATAAGAGTGTGTAGCGAGTCACTACTTAGTAATAGAGTCCAGGGAATGGTGGCACACACCTTTAATCAAGCACACTCGGTAGACAGAGTAGATGGATCTTTGTTAGTTTAAGGCCACCCTGGGTTACACTAGACTGGTCCAGTCTCAAAGAAAAACAGCCAGGAAATGCTGGTGCACAACTTTAATCCCAGAACGTGGGAGTCACACACCTTTGAGGTTCCATGGAGAAGGCATTCAGTTTGAGGACTTGTAGAGACAGGTCACCCCATTCGGTTTGAGGATTTTGGAGATGTGAGAACTAGTGACTGGCTGCTCTGTTTCTCTGATCTTTCAGCTTTCACCCCCTAATTTGTAACTCTGGGTTTTTATTATTAAGACCAATTAGAGTCTGAGCTACACACCTCAATTAACCTAATCTAGATGCCTTGGTGCTGGATCCTGTCAGGTTGGTAGTCAACATGAACCATGACCCGTCAGGTTGTAGCCTACAACAACCACGATTGTTGTTGGTAGCCAACCTCAACCATGGTGACCTGTGAGATGTTAACTCTAGATGGGACTTTGGGCATCAAGTAGTATCTTTATTCAAACCCTCACAGTGAGCAAGCTGGGGGCCAGAGAGTTAAGTGATGCCTTGACTTCAGTGGGGTGATGTCTCCATAAACTCTTCTGAAACTGAAGATGCATTCAGTGTGGCATCTGTGGTGGGAATGTCCCCACGGTCACAGGATGACCGGTAGTAGAGACAGGTTCTGAACACAGGGTTATGACTTTTGGGGTATTCTCTGCACATGACTGAAATAGCAAAGGCTCCATTGTCACCTACCAATTTATTGTGCGTTTGAGCACACACAGGGGTAAGGAAAGCTGAGGGACTTCACTCTTTGCCTTTAGTACACATTCATCGTTTAACTGAAGTATTTTTCTAATCATAAACGTGAGACACCGGTGTTCTTTTTAAGCAAGGCCCTTTTACTGCTAAGTTCTTTCACTATGAGTGTGTAAACACTTGCGAAACATTCCATATAAACAATTTTAGCAAAGCGCATGAGGTTGAGATGGAAAATGAGGAATTAGAGAAGAGGGGTCAGGAGGGAAGTTGATCGGAATACATGGTAAGCATATATGAAATTCGAAACAATAAAAAGTAACTTAAAAGAGTTAAGTTTAAACATTGAATGCTTTCTGGTATTCATCATCATCATTATTATTTTAACAGGGCATTAAGTATGCTAAGACAGTTTAAGGGAAGTCAGATGTTGTTACAGAAGGTCCAAAGACAAGTTGGCACCACTCCTTTGATGCTGTTTGGAATGTGCCAGAAGGTATGTAGAACTGGGCCGTATGTCCTGGAAGGGCGCATTTCTAGGGAGTGGCTGCAGCGTGCATAGCAAGCTGCATGCACTCTGGTTGACTTTGTTGAATTTCCAGAAATGAGAGTTTAATGAATTCCAGATGGGGAAATGCTAGTTCCGCGCAGATTTAAACCATCTTTTCAGGACTGCGCCCGGTCCCGCGGTCAGCGGGGCTTCCTGAAGATGCTGAGCGCACTGACATTGAAATGTGAGGTGACGCTAGGCAGGTAGGTAAACTGGAGCTGCAGTCCGAATCCATCTCCAATATGGAAGGCGTGGCTGTTCTTCCTTCCGCTGGCAAACACACGCGCCCACTGTCGCCATGGTCAGGTGTGGATACCGCGTTATGGGGGACGCTAGCAGATGGAACCTGATTTCACAGGAGTTTTAGTGCTCTACTTCAACAAGATTAATGCACCTGACCTAGGCAAGGAATCCCCAGTGATAACAGATGTCAATGACAAAGAGCACAGCGTGGATGTTATGAGGAGGGAATTGGCCCGATGGTTCTATCTCCTGTCTGGAGACAGCTCTGATTGTCTCAGTTTGCATGAAGCCTGTGCTTATGAAACTCAACGATGATGCGATTGATCATTCCACAACCCACAGAACAGCCCTGCTGCAAGTGAGCATTTCCTTTAACAAGGCAATGTGCTAAGCATGAGAAATTCCCGTTCACACTGAAGGATGAGATGGACTTTGAAGAAGAGGCGAGAGGAAGTGAGATGCTGTCCTCCTCTTCATTCATCCTCATAGTTTCTTGACACTTAGTGTCCACTCCTTACCAGAATCTGTTTTATCCTGAGATACAGTACAGCATGAATGATACCAATTCCATGGCCGTGGATTTTGTGGGTTAGAATGAAACAAACATTTTAGGAAGAAGTTAAAGTATAATTATGATGATCGAGGCTCCAACACACCACAGAGAGGCCTAGCCCAGCCATAAGTTCCGGAGAATTCTGCTTGATGGAAGTATATTTATAATGCAACTTGAGAAGCCAGTGTGAACTCGTCACGTGAGTACATCTGAACCAGTGTGTGTCAGGGGTGGTGGAGGTGCTGTTTGAGGCAGGAGCTTGTAATTTAACCTACAGGTATGCGACAGAGGATCTAGTCAGTTCTGCATGTCAAAGATGCAAAGAGCAGTGAGATCAATCTACCAAAGTCGACACAGCCTGCGTCTGGAAATGCCTGGGGTTGAGTTAATCCTGAAGATAATGGGAAGATACCCAAGACTTTTCAGATCTCACAGGGTGGAGATGACAGGATCTGGCTTAAGCTTAGGGAAATGTAACGGAGCTTCAGTGTGGAGATGAAGCAAGAGGAGAATCAGATGTGGCATGCATACCGTCCAGATTGACGGGTAGGATGACAAGAGAAGACTTTGGACCACAGGATGGAGATAGTGGGAACGGCAAAAGCAGAGCTGACAGGTGCTCAGGGGACATAGAAAATGAAAGGGGGCATCAAAGAATATTCACACGTCTGCGTTGGAAAACTAGGGACTTTGGTGTGCTATTTCCTGGGTATAATACAGTGCTCTTTCTTACGAACAATATGGAGTAGAGAATACACTGAGCTCAGTTTTGGAGATTTGGAGTTTGAACTTCCTGAGAGTTACTCCATTGGATATGTCAACTGGCCCAGAGAGACCTGGGCTGGGGATGATAACCAGACAGCCACAGAGTAGGAGACACTGTAGGGTGAAGCTAGAAAAACAGCCCTTTGAGGAACAGCAACCATTGAGGGTGGAAAGGCATTGAGGAGCTCCCAAAGAAAGGGCAAGAGTGGGAAAAAGAGCCATAGCTGTGTGGTTTCTTAGAAGGGAAGGAAGGGCAATGAAGGGGTGGAAGGGGGTGGCGAGAGGACTCAGGGTTGAGAGCACGGCTGCTCCTGCAGGGACTAGAGTTTGTATCCTTGTACTCATGTAAGGCTGCTCACAACCTGTAACTCTAGTCCTAGGGCATCTGGTACCCTCTTTTGGCCTCTGCAGCCATCCACATGCTTATGTGCATTCTCTCTCTCCCTCGCCCCATCTCCCTCAGGGAGTATGTGTCCATTTGTCTTTCTCCTTCAGAAAAATAAATAAAATCACTTTTTTTTTTAAAAAAAAGGAATGTAGTGCACTACCTCCTACTGCTGGCTGCTCAAGAGAATAACTCAAATCCATAGCTTGGAGCAATTGCTCATACCTATACTCCAAGTACTCAAGAAGGCCGTGAGTTCAAGACCAGACTGGACTACATGGTGAGTTCCAGGACAGCCACATCTTCAGAGTCAGATCTATTTCAAGAAAAAAACCCAAACAAATAAGTAAACAAACAACCTTCCATGCCTGTACAGATGTGAAGGTGGGTCCTGGGAGGTGTGGAAGGAGCAGCCCGAGAGGAACACTGTAGGTAGAAACCAGGCTGGTGTAGTCCAGGAGGAGTGGGTTGAGAATGCCGACAGAAGTGACCACCACAGCAACCTCAGACAGCGGTCTGCTGAAACGGTGAGGACCCGGGCAAGCGCGTGGGCCGTCACATCAGCCTTGCTGCAGAGTGCCAGATACCAGAGCAGACTGTAGCTCTGATGGACATAGATTCCAAACATTTCAAATAAAAATGGACTTGGAACATACGATCTCAGGGGAAAATGGGTATTTCAGGGCACATGCTTATCAACTCTTCTCCCATCCCTGGAAGGTGGGGGCCCGTTGGTACAATGTCTGGAGAGGCAGAATTCAAGGGCATAATGTCAAGGTCATTTAAGGGTGGCTGCAGCAGGGTTGTTGTAGGTTTTTTTTGTTATCCCTTTGAGATGCAGGTATTTATACCTGTAGCATAATTTGTAAGAGTCCTACAGAAAATTATTAGCTAAATGGAGAAAAATTCTCCAAAAGGACGAAGCTTTCTAAACATTTTAGATAATGTATAAGTCTTACCTAGCAAGACACTTCCATTAGCACAAAAAAATAATGGCCTTTTCCTCCAAGATGACTGTCAAAGAGAAAAAAAATGTCGGCAGCCAGATGATTTATTCCCTCTGCATTTGAGTTTATTCATGGGGAGATTCACCTTGTGAACCAATAATTTTCTGGGCAAAGAAAAAACAGCGGGTGGTTTTCTTTTAAGGAAATGTCTATTTTTATTTATTTTTTTATTTTTTTACTGTGGTTTCTTTAGGCTTAGAAAATCGTCTAGGTCTATGACTTTGATATCAGGGGAGAGACTTCTTCCAATGGCTTTAACCTTTTAAAAAAAGTGACCTGTAGGGATAAATATCCTCATGCTGAGAATCGAGGTTCTCTGCGGCGTCAAAAGCAATGTAGGCCGTGCAGGGAGCAGATAGGGTTCTGAAGTACTTTAGGGAAAATTCACCTTCCTGAACTGAAGAAAGGAATGGTTGTTTTGGGGGTAGGGGAGGTTTGGTTTAACATCATACTTAAGTCGATCATATATATGATATATACATATCAAATGTGCATATTTATATATGCATATATATTATTATTTTAAAAAAGAGAACACACTTTTTTTTTCATTTTACGTACCAATTCCAGTTCCTACCCCCTCTCCTCCTCCCATCCCCTCCACCTTCACTCCACCCCACCCTTATCCACTCCTCAGACAGAGTTAGGCACATTGCTTTGGGGGAAGGTCCAAGATCCTCCCCACTATATCCAGGCTGAGCAAGGTATCCATCCAAAGAGAATTGGTTCCCAGAAAGCCAGTACAAGCAGTAGGGATAAATCCTGGTGCCACTGCCAGTGACCCCGCAGTCTGCCTCAGCCATACAACTATCACCCACATTCAGAGGGACTAGTTTGGTCCCATGCTGGTTCCTTCTCTATCCAGCCAGAGTTGCTCAACCTAGATATAGGAGGGAGGGCCTTGGACCTTCCACAAAGCAATGTGCCTTACCCTCTCTGAGGATTGGATGGGGGTGGAGTGGGAAGGTATGTGGAGGGAATGGGAGGAGGGGAGGGAGTGGGAACTTGGATTGGTATGTATAATGAAAAAAGATAGTTTGTTTTCTTTTTTAAAAAATATTTATTTATTTATTAAGTATACAATAGTCTGTCTGTGTGTATGCCTGCAGGCCAGAAGAGGGCACCAGATCTCATTACAGATGGCTGTGAGCCACCATGTGGTTGTTGGGAATTGAACTCAGGACCTTTGGAAGAACAGCCAGTGCTCTTAACCTCTGAGCCATCTCTCCAGCTCCTTGTTTTCTTTTTTAAAAAATAAATATAAAAAACTGAAAAGAGTGACGGGAATATTGATTAGTGATAGAGTACTTGCCTGGCAGCGTGAGTCCCTAAGTCTTGTCGGCACTGTTCCAACACTTCTTTCTTTCTCTCTCTCTCTCTTTCTTTCTCTCTCTCTCTCTCTCTCTCTCTCTCTCTCTCTCACACACACACACACACACACATACACACACACACACACACACACATACACACATTCTCATGGCATGTTGTGAAAACTACCTGAAGAACATTCTGGCAGATTATTTTTTCTCTATTGAGCCCAAACCAAGACAACAACAACAACAACAGCAACAACACAGAGGTCAGGATTTTGGGGGACAAGCAAGGACAGGGAGGTGCAGACAGGTACAGGACTGGGTCTCGAGAGGCAGAGGTCAGCGGTCAGCATGTGGCCTCAGAGACATTAGTGTAGAACTCACACGTCATCCAGGTCTGGTGTCTGGTTGAGTCTTTGGTAACCATGCTGCAGGCCCTCTGCTCAGATGAGCAGGTGGTCTGGTCTGCCTACCTCTGCTAGCCAGAGCTACTGCGTACTAAGCACAAGAACCTTAGTCATAAGGTTCCAGCAGTCAGTGACTGTGGTTTCTCCTACTATTCTTTAGTGACACACAGCCACTTAGTCATTTGGACCTGCATGGGATTTTCCTGAAACGCTAGGTTTAAACACACATTTCTCACAGTACTGATAGCATGTCACCTGGAGTCTCAGGCAGGCTCTTCACAATCAAGGGACCCTTAGGGGACCCGATTTGGATCCCCAAAGTTCAGGGATCCTAACTTTTTTGTATTGTTCTCCCAAACTTGGGACCCAGAAACCTGAACTTGGACTCCCATTCAATCCTTAGGGATAACCAGGGAGATATAGCTTTTTATTTGAAATCTTTCTTGTTCCACCCATCCCCCTAGTGGATGCAAACATATTTGCTGGTGACTCCATTAGGGTGGCTATTGCTGCCTGTCAGCTGGGTGATAACCACCGAATGGAGGGAGCTCGCCCTTAATGTGGGGATGAGCGTGGTGAAAATGTCCTGGCTGGAAGATGACCAGTTTGGTCACATACATTTTTTCCCTCCCTCCCTCTATCTCTCCTTCCTTCCCTCCCTCACTCCTTTTCTTTCTTCCTTGTTTCATTTCTTCCTTCCCTCCTTCCTTTCTTTCTTGGAAGATTTGAGAAGCAACTAAAGATCTGAGGCAGGTAAGTCCTGGGCTCGTCCCTTGTCTGGTTCCTGGTGTGGAACAGCGAGACTCAGAGCAGCCTTGGCCATACACAAAGAAGTATTAATTCACCACAAGCCTCACAGTGCTCATCAGCCTGAATTGCAAGCTCACCGGGGTCCCAGTTGCCTGTCTCTTGGGTGCCCTGACTGCCTTTGAGCAGAAAGATCTGCAAAGCAAAGGCCTGAGTTTTCAATCTGTTTGTGACTGACTGAGTCCCCACCTTCTTTATCCGAGTCCTACTTTGCAAAGAACCATTCATCAATTTTTAAATATCTAAGTTATTTGAAGTGGGTCATTCATGGAAAATGCTAAAAGTAAAAGCAAAATCGAAGAGAACCTGGGGGCTCTGAGGGCTTTTCTTAACTTGTGGCCATTTTCTGCCTTTAAAGGCACTGGCTTGGCTTTTACTAGCAGCTGTAGAATAATCTAACAGAAAATGGAAGGTAAGTACAGTCGTCCCTTTCAATATTTTATGCCATATTCGGATATGCGTTTTTCAAAGATCATTTCCTTGACATTTTCTGGGGGTATATTTCCTGGAGAATAAAATAAATATATTTGGTTGGTGCTCATACCAATTTATTTCGAGCTATAAATAAGATAGAGATGGTTCCTGTCATTTGTACTAGAAAATATAAGAAATCAGAGGAATATCCTTGGAGGACCGGGCAGAGGATTAATCATCCTGTTCAGATCATACTGAGGTTGGTTGCAGTGTTAAGCCTTTTAGCCGATCCTGTAATGAGCATACTGGAGTCGTCCAGCGGCCAGAGCTCTGGCCAGAGAGAAGATAGCAGTGCTCCAGGCCACACAACTCATTAGGGGCAGCTGAGACACAGAGTTGGATTTTTAAACCTTTCGAGTCCCTGCAGGTCACACCACCTCTCCAACTGCAGGCGGATTATCTGGTATTGGCGTCATTCTGCGTGCTTCCCCGAGGCCAAGGATGACCTGGAAGAGCTAAGCCGGCTAGTTCCAATTGAAGGCTGAGATATGTGTGAAACTCTCAGGAGAAATAGGAAAGGAACATTCTCTCTGCTGCTTTTCAGCAAGGAGTCTGCTCAGGCATGGAATCTACAGAATCATTGCAGATGGAGGAAATGGCTTCCCCGGGGCGGTGGCTGGGGAAGGAAGGAACCTGGAAGTGCAGATCGTCAACCAGAAGCCTGTGTTGGAGACCTGAGGCAGTGAGGGCAGACCTTAGCAAGAACGGTGAGAGCTCAGAGAAGAGGCCTGAAAGCCTGGATGGAATGGGAAGGCTCCAGGGAGGGAGGCCAATGGGTGGAGGACAGCACAGAGGGTGGGAAGGATGATGTCGCTCGGTGCAGAAAGAGGCTGTCCATGGCAACAGGAGAGGAAGGGGCAAGACACAGGGAAGCATCTTCAAGATAAGGAAATACTTTCCTACTGACTGATGGCTGCACTAAGAAATGTGGTGCACACACACACAAGAGACTACCCCTCAGCCGGAAGAAGTGAGTTCTACCGCGTGACTTGCCGGTGGCCTTGTCAGAGGAGCGGCAGGTGGCAGTTGACTTCAGGGTGGCAGCCCACCAGGAGGAGACTCCCTGATGGGTGACTATGTTCTTTGCCTCTGCTGTGCCTTCACGTGCCGCCATCTTTCTCTGTTATCTGGCACAGTGTAAATGGGTGTGGGGAGAGCCCTACTGCCTGTAATGTACTGTGTTTATCTCATGGAAACATACTGTGCTACTGGGCATTTGCACCTGTGGACTATTATGAAGATGATTTCTTCCTAAGTTGTGCTGTCTAATTGATAATAATAATGCTGGCTTAAATAGAGTTTTGATGATAAAATCATAAACAAGGAAATGTCACACAGCTAGAACACATGAGTTTCTATTGAGGAGCCATATAGACTGTGGCTTAGGTTAATGATTAAGAAAAACAACTGAGTCCCAGTAGCCCAGGTAGCTTAAATTCTTTTAATCTTAATGCTGGGAGATGTGTTCACAGGTTTCCAATGCATCACAGCTGAAACAAGTCTTTGAAAATAACTTAATGTTAGACTAAGATGTTTTTGTCAAACCCAAGAAGACAATCTAAAGTTTGAGAAAGGCACAGAGTTGAGCGAGGAGCCCGTTAAGGTCAGGGAACAAGAACAAAGCAGCCCAATTACCATTGACTGACGTATCTCCTTGCTGTGTTTGGTTGATGACCAAAGGTGATGGTTAATTCCTTATACCCACTTCTGCCCTGAATCTCCTGATAGAAAAAACTGTGGATTTGTACCCTAAAGATTTAAAGTAGAGCTGACTGATTTTTTTTCATATATAAAAGTTTAGATTTGGGATTCCTTTAAGATTCCTTATAAGATTACCTTTCAAGATAGGTAATAAAGTGATTGTTCTTTCTCTGTAACTACAAAATGCAGCCTGCCAGTAAAAGAATATCTTGCTTGCTTATACACTGTCACAATCTATAACAAGTTGTTGGGTTTGAATGTAGGTGGGTTCTTGGGATAATTTGTTTTTCACCAATAAAACATAAAATGTTTAATAATGTAAGGGATAAGGAAAACATGCTGTTTTTTACTTGTGCTCATTGTAATCATCCACTTAAAAAACACATTGTAATTGTTATATTGCCTGAAAGATTTTCCTGGGGTATATGAGCTGTAAGGGAAAGAATAAAGATGGAGTTAAATGAGTTGGGAAAAACACCAAGAATGAGGGAGTGTTGGGAAATATTATTTTCAGGTGTGTGGCTTTTGTTTATGCTGCATTTGTTTAGCACTGTGAAGCTGTGATTCTTTGCCTGTCTGAAACACCTGATGGTCCTAATAAAGAGCTGAATGGCCAGTAAGGAGCAGGAGCAAGGATAGGTGGGGCTGGCAGGCAGAGGGGAGAAATAGAAGGAGAAACGAGAAGAAAGTGGAGCAAGAGAACAAGAAGAGGAGGACATCGGGGCCATGGAGAAAGAAGGAAAGTAAGACACACAGAAGAAAGACAAAATCCCAGAGACAAAAGGTAGACGGAACAATGTAAGTTAAGAAAAACCTGGTTAGGAACAAGCCAAGTCACTATCATATGTACTCACTCGTAAGTGGTTTTTAAACATAAAGCAAAGAAAACCAGCCTACAAATCACAATCCCAGAGAACCTAGACAACAATGAGGACTCTAAGAGAGACATACATGGATCTAATCTACATAGGAAGTAGGAAAAGATAAGATCTCCTGAGTAAATTGGGAGCATGGGGACCTGGGGAGAGGGTTGGAGGGGAAGGGAGAGGCAGGGAGGGGAGCAGAGAAAAATGTAGTGCTCGATAAAAATCAATAAAAAAAATACATGGGAAGTATAAAAAAAGAGAATAAACAATTTTACATGGGCTTAAAAAAAAGAAAGAAACAAGCTAAGGCCACACCTTCATAACTAAGTATAAGCTTCTGTGTGTGATTTATTTGGGAGCTAGGTGGATCCCCTGGGTGTGTCCCCTCCCCTCTTCCTCCCAAAAAACCAAAAGAGTAAAACACTCACAACAGGGAGTTAAAATGGGTTGGAAGGAAAGCATGAAGGATGACAGAATAAGGAAGAATAAAGATAGAAGGAAAACATCAAGAATGAGCAAAGGAACTTAACAGGAAAATAAGGAATAGAGAATGCAAAAGAAGAATAAAGACAAGGTCTGAAGTAAACCATCAAGAGAGTGTGTTAGTCTCTTTTCTCCTAAACCCATTCAGATTAAAACAACAACAACAACAACGCAGTATGCACTGCCGACTCTGTGGGTTCCCTTTGAGCCCTGCGCTGCTGGAGGGGGTAGCCCCCCCCTTTCTCCAGAAGCCATAGTGACACATCCCAGGTGAGCCAGGACACTATGGCTGACTTCTACACAGGAAGATAACTACTGTGCAATCTCACTGTGTGGAATCTATGATTGTCAAACTCACAGAGGGACAGAGACTAGAGGGGAGGTTGCCAGGTACGTAGTGGGTGGGTAGAGTTGCTCAAGCGGTGTAGAGTTTTGCTATGGAAGCCTAAAATGCAAATGTTGCTGTGGTTAGCATCACCATACTGTGTGCTTTATGTTTAAGACTTTAGATCTTAATATCCCACTCTATATGTGAAACATGGTTTCACTATTTAAATGTACAGAGTTTTATTTGTTGTTTATACTTCAATAATACTAGAAGTGTATGGGGGGACCCATTATTACAGAGAGGAGGAGAAGAAAAGCGGGGTGGGGGAGGGAGAGGGAAGTGGGACAAGCTGATAGCTAGCTGTGTGCCTGGCCTGGAGAGAAGGGCGGGAGGAGAATTGGAAAGAGGGCGTGGCTAAGCAGCACACTGATCCCAGAGAGCTCAGGCTTGAAGGCAACAGGAGGTTAGAGATGGTTTTTGAAATAAATCAAATCAGATAGGAAACACCTCAGGGGAACACAGGTTTCTAGAGAAGTCTTATAAATCCTTTCCCCAAACGGAGAAGAATCCATCAGATAAATGCAGTGCAACTTTTAAATTAACTTATCTTAATTTTCCTTGTACCTCTTATTTTCCTGAATTAGGCAGAACTCAACTCTCTTTTATCTCTCTATCGGAGACAGCTCTTTCCTGCAAAACCCGAGGTGGGGGAGGAGGGGCAAAACAAACGTTAAACAAAGAACAGGGCGAAGTTGCAATATCTTTGAGTTTGTTTTAGAACTGAAAACCAACTTTTCAATTTTAGGGTGTTGTATCCAGAGTCACAGCCATTTCAGAAGCTTGGGAGACCTTTTCAGAGCCGAAGAATCAGCTGTGATTAACATGAGACCAGCATCGTTGAAGGGAGACCTTTGCTTTACTGGGGGAATGGCTGGCTGGCTGATCAGCTGGGGCTGAGAAATTAGCAGAGATTAAGAAGAGACCATGGTTGAGGTGAAGTCATCTGGGAAGTGTTTCCTGGGGATCAGCACACACAGGCTGTGTTCCAGAGGCGGCCAATGTTGTACCTTTATGCTGGGAGCCAAACTTGGTAGCGGAAGAGTCTCCCAGGTGGTGCTGGTTTTGAAGGCATGAAGGGTGTAAGGGTGCTTCTCTAAAGTAACAGAACTTACAGCGTGAATCTGTATGAAAGGGGGTTAGTAGAGTGACTGACAGGCTGTAGTCAAGCTTATTCAACAATGGCTGCTTATGAAGATTCAAGAATTCAGTAAGTGTTCAGTCCACAAGGCTGGATGTCTCAGCTGGCCTTCGGTATACCCTGGAATCCCAAAGAAGTAGCCTCTAATGTCAGTGACGGGTGGACTTGCTAGTGAGGCAAACATAAGCAGGCAAACAGTGAAGCTTCCTTATTTAAATTTCCTTGTACAGGCTCCAGCTGAAGGCGTGCCCCAGGTTAGAGGTGGGTCTTCCCAACTCAAAATATCTGGATTAAAAATGTGGTTTCCCACCTCAAAGATCTGGATTAGAAGTGGATCTTCCCACTTTAAATGAAACAAAACTCCCTCACAGGTGTGTCCCATTGTTTTGGGTTTTTGTTAATTCCAACTGTAGTCAAGTGGACAACTAAGAAGAGCCATCACAAATGGGTCATGGGAAACAGCTGAGGCTTGGCATCGGGAGAGGGCGGGAGAGGCCATCGGTGACAGTGCAGCCCAGTTGCGGCAGATGACCCAAGCATTTTGGAGACGTCAGGACCATGGGAAGCCACCAAAAGGAGCAACAGCTGTGAAGTGGAGCTAACTGGAGCCTGGAAGACAAGTCGTGTGTGCTGCAGAGGGTGGAGCTGGAGCAGCGACCCAAGCCCCTTGGAGGAGCCCAGAAGATCCTGAGTGGATCCCAGATCTTGGACATTGAGTTATTTACACTGCTGGAGTCTGGTTTTGCTTTGTTCAGATTGTGAGAGTGTCCTGGTTCTTCCCTCTCAAAGTCAGGCAACATTTAACTTAATTTTGATTTTACAGGAGCCCACAGCTGAGAGGTTTTGAACTTTGTAAGATTCTTGATTTTTAGAGACTGGATAGTTTTAAAAAGAACTTTTAATGTGTTTGAATGTATAAGACTGTGGGTCTTTTAAAGTTATTAATATTAACATGTTATCTTTGAGGATAAATGAGAAAGGAAGGGTTCTAAGTGAAAAGTGATGTTTGTGTGTCAAGACGACAAGGGGCCAGTTGTGCTGGCCAGTGCTGTGTCAGCTTGACCCAAGCTAGAATCACTAGAGAGGAGAGAGCCTCGGTTGGGAAAATGCCTCCATAAGATCAGGTTGTAGGCAAACCTATAGGGCATGTTCTTAGTTAGTGATGGATGTGGCGAAGCACCCATCCCATTGTGGGTGGGGCCACTCCTGGTTTGGTGGTCCTGGGTTCTGTAAGAAAGCAGGCTGGACATGTCATGAGGAGCAAGCCAGTAAGAGGCCGTCCTCCACGGAAAAATAGATCCTTTTCTACCCCAGTTGCTTTGATCATGGTGTTTATCACAGCAATAGAAATCCTAGCTAACTAAGACAAATAGATTAACCTGTTACTTCCTTTTGAGGAGGATACTGGAGACCAAACCCAGAGACTTGTGCATGTTGGACAAAGGGCATACTAAGGAGCTGTGGCCTCAGACCTTGGATTTTTGAGTCAGAGACTTGATATGTAGCTCAGACAGATTGCTCTAGAACTCACTCTGTTTCTAAGGCTGGCCTTAAATTCACAACGTTCCTACCTCAAGCTCTCAAGAGCTGGGCTTACCAGCATGTAGTACCCTCTTCCTGCTCCAGCAAAAAAAAAAAAAAAAAAAAAAAAAAAAAAATTTGGGGTGCATAATAGTTCATCCTACTGAACTTTGTCACGGTCCAGTTGCTTTCTGGAGACCTGGCCATCCTGAGGGGCCTGCAGGAGTCTGAGGAACGTCACCTGGGTGTGTTAACATCAGCAGCCACCTGTCTGTGTGCCCAAGGATACACTCTCTTCCATCTCCCTGCATGTTTTAACTTCATACTTGAAGGCAGTACTGAGATTCTGCCATTTGCTTCTGGAGGATCAGTTACTGCACTGAGCCTGCATAAGGCATGTCTCTTAAAAAAGGTAGGACCTTGTTGTAAGCGATACTGCAATTAAGGGTCCTATTAACCCTTGACTCCAAGACAGGTTGAAATCTTCTGAGATGAGATGTCTGCCAAACAGCTGTCAGAGAAAATAAAGGCGCTAAATCTGCCAGTGACTTCAAGGTGTCTGAAGGGGCTCTGACTACCCAAAATGCAGCCTTGATGCACGACAGGCCTGCCAAAACCCGTTATCTGCCCTGTATTTTGATCTGAGTTCTTGCTCAGTTTCCTGCGGTGAGTCTTTGTCGGTATCTGCCAAGAGGATTAGCTTGTTCATTAATGTGTCACTGACGTTTAAAAATGCCCCTTCCCGTTCCTCGGGTAATTACTGCAGACAGGTTTGGGGGAGTAGTGTGAACAGCGAGATTCTCAGTAAAAGGAGATTGGAGAGGCGGACAAGGACAGGCATGCTTCCCTTTTAACCAACGGGGCTCCAGAGTCCCCGAGTTGCGACTGTGCAAACATCTGCAGCCAGCCACTCTTTTCCTTTTCCTTCTACAGGCTCTGTTTGTTTCACTGATTTCTGTATGGAGTCTCTGCGTATCAGGTACTCCTTCCTATGAGGCCCAAGAGGAACCTCATTTCATTTTTTTTTTAAACTGTTCTTTTTAGGTATGTCTCTCATGTGCACGTGTGTGTGTGTGTGTGTGTGTGTGTGTGTGTGTGTGTAACTTCATAGTCGAGCATGTTCCTGGCCTGTCCCAGGGAAGCGGCTTGGGTTGGATCTGCAGCAGCACAAAGGATAAAGAGTTCTAATCACTTCGGTTCCTTTGGCATACTATCTTCTTCGTGTGGTCTCTTCCCTGTTCACTTCTTCTGGAGGCCATGTCCCCCCAAGATATACTGGGACATTGTGTTTGCTAGTTTCATGTCAGTTTGACACAGGCTATAGTCATATGAGAGGAGGGAACCCCACCTGGGAAAAATCTTCCATAAGATCGGGCTGCAGGCAAGCCTGTAGAGCATTTCCTTAGTGACTGACTAGGGAGGGTCTAGCCCGCTGTGTTGAGATTAGTCCCTGGGCTGGTGGTCCAGGATTTTAGAAGAGAGCAGGCTGAGCCGGGAAGCAAGCCAGTAAGCAGTGCCCCTCCATAGCTCCTCCATCAAGGTTCCTGCCCCGATGAGTTCCTGTCCTAACTTCCTTCAGTGATGAACTAAGGAAGTGGAGGCATAGGCCAAATAGATCCTTTCCTTCCGGCCTTGCTTTTGGTCACATCAATAGTCACCCTAACTAGGACAAATGTCAACACCCCACAATGGGGGCCTTCAGACCTGTGACTGGTGGCTGCTGCTGACACTGGCCTCTCATTTGGCTTTTTACTTTGCTTCATTTCCCAGGTTATTAACTTCCTATTTCTTTTTCCTCCCTCTTCTTCCTCCTCACCTTTCTCTCCACCCCCAGACTCCTCACCCCGCATTCCCAAGTCTCACTGCGTAGCCCAGGCTGACCTACAACCCTTGATCCTCAGTCTCAGGGAGACAGGCATGCACCACCATACCTAGATCATTCTTCTTAAGACTCTTTAAAGAGATCAATAAGATAAGTAAAACCATAAACCAGCTTCCCTACCCTTCATGTCTAATTTTGGGACAACGTGGCGAGCTCTCCATTGGTGTGGCCTTCTTTAGTCTGTCTTCTTTAGGAAGCATATTCGTTTGACTGTAAGGAATATTTGTGATGGAAATGATGCAGGGAAATGGTTTCGTGAGAGCACCTATGTATCAATGAATAAGGACACAAAATATCCTTTCAGAAGGGATGGTTACTAAGGCGAGGCTTGAAAGGTTCACACTCAGGTGCTGGGGGAGCCAGCTCTACACCTGCTGTGTTCTGCTTTACCTTCTTGCTTGTGCCTATAAGATGGCTTCTTAGATATGTCCAAAGAAGGGAAGAAATAGGCAAGGACTGGCTAAAAAGGTCTAGTGACCGAGACTATTTCCTCTGAGCTGGTTGTCTGGGCATTTCCATCAACACTTGCATTTGGTGAGATTCAGCTAGCCTGCAGTAGGAAAGTCAGGCTCCATAGTTATAAACAGAGGATTCCTGAAGACTGGACAGTTGGCTGACATGGGGTGGGGATAGGGGTCAAGAAGTTGAAGTCATTAACTAGAATCTGGGTGCTTACATGGCATATTACAGAAGCACATTTGGTGTTTTGTAGTTAATGTCTTCAATTTATAAGAATAAGGACAGTTAAGTTAGGATTATATGATTTAGCAATGGCGATTCAGTCATAAATTAAACACTTTCTTCCTTTAACTATTAGATATTTATTAAATGACATTTAATGACCTCTGGAGGCCTGTTGGTTTTAAGTCAACGAATGATGCGCTGCTTCCAGTATTTAGTGTTTTCTTGTAGGTATGCAGACACGGGAGCCCAGGGACTGCCACCTCCATCCCTCATCTCCACAGGCCCAGGATGTCTGTCAAACCCTTTGCACTACAGCCTGTGTGATAGTTAACTTTCGTGGCCACCATGCCTCAAATTGAAGTGGCCTAAGGGACCCATCTCTGGGCGTGTCTGTGAGGATATGTTTTCAGAGAGGCTGAGGGGAAGACCCACCTCAAGTATTAGTGGCACCTCCATGTGTACCAGACCTGTGCAATGAAGGAAAAGGGAAGAAAGAGAAAGTGAGCTGAATGCTAGCATTCGCCTTCCTGCTTCCTGACTGCAGCTACGATGTGACCGACTCTCTTGATGTTCCTGCTGCCATCTCTGTTATGGCGGATTGTACCTTCACACCATGGAGCCAATTGGGAGCAGTAACTAATCCATCATTCATTATGAACACAGCACTGTTATTCTCACCAGCCATACTCTTCCAGCTCTAAATTCTACATTTCATTTTTTTATACAATATATTCTTATATTCTTATTATGATTTTCCCTCCCCCCCAGGTCTTCCCAGTTCCTCCCCTACTCCTCACCCCCCAAATCTACACTTATTTTTCTCTCTCATTAGAATATAAATAGTCACATAATAAAAAATAAAATAAGATAAAATAATAAACAAGCAAGCCAGAATAGGATGAAGCAAATAAACCATCAGGAGAAAGAATCAAAGAAAAGTACAAGAAACACATGTGTGCACATGCATACACACATACAATTTGAACACACAGAAATTTCCTTAGAAAAAAAGCCCAATAATACTGGAAACTACAGTATGTATGCAAAAGATCTGTAAGGAAAAAGTAAAGCATTAAAAATAAAAATAATGTCCAGGCAAGGCACAAGGAACCTTCCAAGATGCCTCTGAGTTTGTTTTGTGTTGGCCGCCCACTGCTGGGCCCAGAAACTGCACGTTAAGAGTCCTTTTTATACCCCATGACCCCCTTGATTGTCTTCACTGTCTTACTGTTCTAGCTAAGACTCCACGTAAATTTCGAATAAATATGGAGAGAGTGAACAACCTTGTCTTGTTCCTGATTTTAGTGGAAATGTTTTGAGTTTCTCTTTGTTTAGGTTGATGTTGGCTGTGGGCTTGTTGGAAACTGCTTTTATTATGTTGAGTTGTGTTGCTTGTATCCCTAAACTCTCCAGGACTTTTATCATGAAGGGCTGTTGAATTTGTCAAAGGCCTTGTTTGGTATCTAATGAGATGATCACGTGGGTTTGCCTTTTATTTTGTTTATAAGGTAGATCACATTTATTCATTTATATATGTAGGACCATCCCTGCATCTCTGGAATGAAAATGATTTCATTGTGGTGGATGATCTTTTTGATGTGTTGTTCTTGAATTGGTTTGCAAATATATTATTGGAAGTTTTTGCATTTGTGTTTATAAGGGAAATTTATCTGCAATCTCTTTATTTGTTGGGTCTTTATGTTGTTTGGGTATCAGGGTAACTTTGGTCTCATAAAAAGAATTGGACAATGTTCTTTCTGTTTCTACCTTGTGTTAATTATTTGAAATTCTGGTAAAATTCTGTATTACAAGCATCTGGATCTGGTATTTTTTTGTTTGGGGAACTTTTAATGACTGTTTCTATTTCATTAGGGGTTATAAGTCTGTTTAAACTGTTTATCTGGTCTTCATTTAACTTTGATATATGGTATATATCAAGAAAAACATCAATTTCTTTTAGATTTTCTAGTTTGGGAGAGTACAGGTTTTAAAGTATGCTTTTATGATTCTCTGGATTTCCTCAGTGTTTTGTTATGTCCCCTCTAGTTTCTAATTTTGTTCATTTGGGTCTCCATCCCTCATCTCCACAGGCCCATTTCTATCTTTTGGTTAATCTGGCTAAGACTGTCTATCTTACTGATTTTTCTCAAAGAACCAACTCTTTAGATTCTTTGTATTTTTTGTCAGTTTTGTTTTTTCTGCTTTATTGATTTCATTTCTGAGTTTGATTCTTTCTTGCTGTCTCCTCCTTTTGGGTGTAATTTCTTCTTTTTGTCTAGAATTTTCAGTACCAATAAGATACTAACATGAGATAGTTCTATTTTTTTTTTAATGTAGACACTTAGTGCTATAAACCTGTCTCTTAGAATCATCTTCCTTGTGTCCCTAAGTTTGGGTATATTGGGCTTTCACTTTCATCTAAGTATAAAGTGTTTTTCTTTCCTGACACATTTTTCATTTAGTAGTGAACTGTATAGTTTTCATGATTTTGTTTTTGTTTTTGTTTTTGATATTCAGCTTTAGCTCATGTAGTAGGATGCTAGGTGTTATTTCAATTTCTTTTTAATTTGTTGAGACTTACTTTGTGTCCAAGTATGCGGTCAATTTTTGAGGAAGTTCCATGAAGTGCTGAAAAGATAAATTCTTTTGCGTCTGGGGAAATGTTCTATAGATGTCTGTTAGGTTAATTTGGTTAATAACAACAGTTAGCCACATTATTTATCTGCTTAGTTTATTATTATTATTTATTTGTCTGTATGCCTTGTCTATTGGGGAAACTTTGGTATTGTAGTTACCCACTCTCTTAATTAGTGCTCTATTGCTGTGAAAAGACACCATGAGCTTGGGCAACTCTTATAAAAGAAAACACTTTATTTGGGGCTTGTTTATGTTATGCCCAGATTGCAGGTTCTCCCCAAAACACCATGGAGTCTGCACTCATATGTACAAGCAAAGAGCCTTTATTCAACTGTCTGACATAATTGAGAGCAGAGAATACCCAGCCCAGTTAGGGTAGGGTTTTGTTTTTTTTTTAAAGTCATAGTAGAGGCTGGGGTGAGGGAATTTCTAGGTGTTAGAGACTGACACCAAGCAATGGGAATGGTGTCATTCCCTAGAACCTAGAGGCAGCAGGTTCTAAA